>NC_060188.1:28054582-28169582 GCF_021184085.1 Oncorhynchus gorbuscha
ATTGACATAATTTGAGTCTATTGGAGGTGTACCTGTGGATGTATTTCAAGGCCTACCTTCAAACTCAGTGCCTCTTTGCTTGACATCATGTGAAAATCAAAAGAAATCAGCCAAGACCTCAGAAAAACTTTGTAGACCTCCACAAGTCAGGTTCATCCTTGGGAGAAATTTCCAAACGCCTGAAGGTACCACATTCATCTTTACAAACAATAGTATGCAAGTATAAACACCATGGGACCACGCAGCCATCATACCGCTCAGGAAGGAGATGCGTTCTGTCTCCTAGAGATGAAAGTACTTTGGTGTGAAAAGTACAAATCAATCCCAGAACAACAGCAAAGGACCTTGTGAAGATGCTGGAGGAAACGGGTAAAAAAGTATGTATATCCACAGTAAAACGAGTCCTATATTGACATAACCTGAAAGGCCACTCAGCAAGGAAGAAGCCACTGCTCTAAAACCGCAATTAAAAAGCCAGACTACGGTTTGCACATGGGGACAAAGATTGTGCTTTTTGGGGAAATGTCCTCTGGTCTGATGAAACAAAAATAGGACTGTTTGGCGATAATGACCATCGTTATGTTTGGAGGAAAAAGGGGGATGCTTGCAAGCCGAAGAACATCATCCCAACTGTGAAGCACGGGGGTGGCAGCATCATGTTGTGGGGGTGCTTTGCTGCCGGAGGGACTGGTGCACTTCACAAAATAGATGGCATCATGAGGAAGTAAAATTGTGTGGATATATTGAAGTAACATCTCAAGTCATCAGTCAGGAAGTTAAAGCTTGGTTGCAAATGGGTCTTCCAAATGGACAATGACCCCAAGCATACTTTCAAAGTTGTTGCAAAATGGCTTAAGGACAACAAAATCAAGGTATTGGAGTGGCCATCACAAAGCCCTTACCTTAATCCTATAGAAAATTTGTGAGCAGAACTGAAAAAGCGTGTGCGAGCTAGGAGGCCTACAAACCTGATTCAGTTACACCAACTCTGTCAGGAGGACTGGGCCAAAATTCACCCAACTTATTCTGGGAAGCTTGTGGAAGTCTACCTGAAACATTTGACCCAAGTTTACATTTTTTTTTAAAGGCAATGCTACCAAATACTAATTGAGTGTACGTAAACTTCTTGACCCACAGGGAATGTGATCAAAGAAATAAAAACTGAAATAAAATCATTCTCTTTAAAGTTATTCTGACATTTCACATTCATAAAATAAAGTGGCGATCCTAACTGACCTAAGACAGGGAATTTTTACTAGCATTAAATGTCAGAAATGGTGAAAAACTGAGTTTAAATGTATTTGGCTAAGGTGTACGTAAACATCTGACTTCAACTGTGTACGTAAGAAATGATCTTCCTACTCAGACACTTTAGTTACAAAGAAATATTCCAAATGGCCAGATTCCCCACGTTTATCAAATAAAGAAATCCGACAACACACACACACACACATAGCACAGCAACCACATACTTACTAGTTAAATCACCTGGGTAGATAACTAGTAACCAGCTAGCTCACTCACAAAAACTGAACTCCGACAACTAGTCCCCTGGAGAAAGTCCTTCATGAAGCATGCATGACAAGAAAAAAAAGGAAGGGAAAGGGGGGAGGAGGAAAGGAACAAAAGACAGACAGAAAGAGACAGAAACAGTCCAACAACATTACATAAGATAAAACATGCATGTGTAGAAATTCAAATCAAATATTGAAATCATAAGGCAAAAAAACCGGTGTGCAAAAACACATTGAAGAGCCACAATAAAAGTGATTGGACAATAAAAGGGATGTGAACGTGTTCGAAAAGGAAGTGACATCTGAAGGATTCCGTGATGAGGGTACAGTAGGTATTGTGCCACTGCCTGCCCTGAGACTCTGGGTTAACACAGACTAGAGGTTGTCTGACAAGGCCTAATATTAGCAATGAAACATTCATTCACTCCAGTTGAGTCACTAGCAGACTGGGTCACTGTGAACTCGGAAGAACATACTACACTCATCTCCTAACAACCGCACGGCCCTACTGCAGCACGGCAACAATGAAGGGGCCATTTTCTGAAACATCTTCCACTGTACGTTTTTGACTGATTGATTGTGGCATATTTTGGGCCCTATTGAGGTTTTGACAAAATGCCAGACAGTCATCAGGACCTAAAAGCAGTGGTTGAAGGTTAACAAGATTGGATATCAATCAAATTATTGGAGAAAATACAATATTATTAAAATATTTATATACATCTTCATGTCTGTTTTATTGTACACTTATAAGTGCTATGCAAGGTAATACATTAGTGCTCTTCATTTTTTGAAAGCCTGCCTAAAAACAACTTCATTTCATATTAGGGCAAATTTAAGTGCTGTCTTCATTGATCCGTAAGTTTAAAATATGTTATAATAGTGACAATATTTTCACAATAAACACAAAATACAAAACAACTTTTCCTTGAGTATTCAATGAGTGTGGTGGTGAACCCTTCGTCAACCAGTGGGTGGAGTCCCACCCTTGCAAAATAATTTGTTAAGTCGTGTGTGTTGGCCGGGTGTGTGTGCGTGGGCCGGGTGTGACTCAGTAAGAGATGCGTGGGTGGGGTCACATTCACTGGGTGCGTGGGTGGAGTGCCTCCCACAGGTATATCGCCAGGGTCACACACACACTTAAACCCATCTGTCTCCGCTATCCTCAGGCCCTTCCTGACTCCCCCTCACACAGACCTGAAAGGATTTGATACAGATAGTAAACCGGAAAGCAATATTGAATTTTCTGCCATATCACTTCTACCTATCCAGTCCTGTCAGAGCTGCAAGGTGGAGTCCATAAGGACTGAGGGAAAGCAGTATGGAACTGGTATGGAATTGGCCCCATCTTAAAAGTATCCATTCGGGCTCATGGATGTGGCGAGACTTACTTTCGTCAGGGTTGGGCGCTGCCAGGATGGCGCTATGCTGCTTCTTGACCTGCTCCACATCTTCTGACAGCTTATCTATACAGACTCGGATCTCTTCCACCTGCACAGGGAGTGAGAAGGAGGGGGCAGAGGCAACATACACAAGGGCTTAATTCCTGTACCCTTTAAATGGGTGTACTGTCAAATGGCTGTGGCCTAAGGAGCTTTTCCATTCTAGTAATTATATTTCTATGGAATCAACCAACCGCAGCCACCCATGGAGAGCATGTGTGTACAGCATGAGAGAGCTGAGAGCCTCTGAACCTCATCATGGACAGCACTACCTCACATACTCAATCATCGACTGACATGACGACCCAATGGAAGCACTTTCTGATGGGTGGGAGAGCAGGGGAATCTCCATAAAACGACATAAGTCAATTACTGACTGATAATTATCATCTCTGCTGCCTTAGGTTTGGGAGACTTGATTCTTAGCCATTGTTGGGAGAATTGCATGTTATAAAGTGTTTTCACACTGAGACATCACAGCGAGACCTGTTTACATACATACACCCGCAATAACATCTGCTAAACACATGCATGTGACAAGTAACATTTGATTCGATTGTTAATACCTTATTAAAGTATTAGCTATATATCGTCACTCGTTGTGGATCAACATCTCTATCTAGCACTTGTATGATACAAGATGGCCGCTGTTTTAATGGTGGGTGTTCAAACTCCTCCAACCCCACAGAATGTGCAGAGGCGCCTGCAGATAATACATTTACAAGAACTTCTGACTATACCCCTGAAAGCCTGTGCAAAGTCAGACTCAGACCATCTGAATGTGTTGTGTAATCCAATTCCCAATACAGACGTGTTTTGGCACTGTTTGTGGATATGCGGATACTGAGCCTATATGTGTTCTGCATTCCTATTCCTTCTCTACTCAATTATTAAAAGCTATTTTTCTTTCTAGGGGACAGAGAGTTCAATGACAATGGCTTGTGAGCTACTTCCTCAACGAAGCTAAGGCATACCGAATCAACTCATTCTTTATAGTGAATCATTGTTTAGCCCAGATTGAGCCAATTCCCCTTCCCCTATAGTGTTCACTTAATAGTTTTAGAGGAGAGCGTTGTAAAGCAGACAGATTCGTCTCCGCTAGAACGGAGGAGTTGAGCCACGGCTCATAAGATAGTGAGGAGCACAGCTAAGCCAGGCTCAATAACTGCGCCCAGCCTGCAGCAGCAGCAGAGCTCTTCAAAGGCAGGTGTCCTCAATCCCAGCTAGCCCCTCAGGGCCCCACTAACAGTGTCTACTGCTTCTTGATGGGCCAGAGAGTCTGCTTACCTGGTCTTCCAGGCTTGATAAGATGCTGATCAAAAGACAAGGACCAGAGTTGTGGATTTGGTTTGCGATTCCTGGTGCT
Organism: Oncorhynchus gorbuscha; assembly: GCF_021184085.1. NCBI lineage: Eukaryota > Metazoa > Chordata > Actinopteri > Salmoniformes > Salmonidae > Oncorhynchus > Oncorhynchus gorbuscha. The sequence goes on from NC_060188.1 coordinate 28,058,905, forward strand.
GTATTGCAGATAACTGTGTATCTGTTCCAAGGTTTTTGCTTTAACAGCCGTTTCAAAGAGAGAAAACAATTCCTCTGTGTAAAAAAATGGAGGCCGCGTTCTGGGCGTCTTGCACAACAAAAAAAATCAGCTACTTGACATTTTAAGCCACAGATTGTCTGTACTTCCATAAATGCTGGGGCACTCTGTAGCCATATTGTCAGACATCCAGGGTCTTAATGTCTTCGTTAAGACTTAACACTCAGCGATAAAGAGTTCTGGCAGCATCTCCAACATATAAAATATACCACTGATAGAGTTGAATGATTCACTGCAGTCTTATTATGGTAGGAAGAAGAGTAAGGTCACTCAATTTTGGCATATTAGTCTAAATAAATCACATGAAACCCAGGGGGAGGGAAATAAAAGCTGTTTCATCCTCCACACCTTGTTCTTTAATTAGCTTTCCCCCGCCATTGGATCATCAATTAGTATGCAAGTCATTCTCATTTCTTGTGTTTGAACACACCAAGCATAATGTTGTTCTACTTGCATATCCTTCCCCTCCTCCTTTTTCTCTCAAAGCATGTTCCTGGTTGCATAGGATGAATGTTGAAAGAAATGATTCTTCATCACTTTCAATTTTGAAAGATAAAGCTGAAGGGAACATGACCTGGGTATAATGTAGCCAGTAGGCCTATTTTATTTTCTCGTTTTTACATTATGTGGCCTGATTTCACCCTTAATGATATGGCATTAATATGTACTGCACTTGGAAACACTATTAAATGGGGAACACATTAAACAGTAACACCTTAACTTGAGATATATGGCACTTATAAGGCATTTACCACCAGTTAATCAGCAATTATGACACTATGTTTAGACCTTAATTAGCCCTTTGCCCCCTTTTATGAAACATGACCCGAAGATGTGTGGATACAGGAACTACCAGGTTAAGTTTGTAATAATGGTAATTAGGATGTTTCTTATACCATTCAATGGCATGTATTACAGTTGTTTTGTTGCACTGACCTGTTCGAAGAACTCATCCATGAAGTGATCCCGGTCAACCTGGACAACTTCTTCATCATCATCGCTGTCCTTAGCCTGAGACAGAAGAGGTGAAACACAAAATCAGTCCCCCATGCACTGCACTGACATATAGCTATTTATTGCTGATTGTGTGGCTATAGATCTCTCCTGACTGTTGGAAGGGTAATGAGTAAGGATGGAAGGGTAAGGAGTAAGAATGGAAGGGTAAGGAGTAAGGATGGAAAGGGGTAAGAGGTAGAGAATAAAAAGGAAAACCCTTGTATCCATACTGCTTGGTGACATGCATGGCAACCATTTTAGATAAAGCCACAAAAAAAGGCTTTGAAATATGTACTATATTTGCGCTGTCACTTCAAACAGTTCATGATATGAAGGGAGTGACTCTCAGGGGCTCCAGAGTTGTGCAGTGGTCTAAGTACCTGGTTCGAATCCAGGCTGTATCACATCCGGCCGTGATTGGGAGTCCCATAGGGCGGCGCATCGGGGTTTGGCCGGGGTAGGCCGTCATTGTAAATAACAATTTGTTCTTAACTGACTTTCTTCGTTAAATAAAGGTTAAATTATAAATTATATATATTTAAATAACACAAACCCTTACATAAATCCTCTTCGACTTAGAGTGATGCGAGCTGTGTGAACCGACCTCAAAGGGGTCAAGGACTAAGAGACAGTGAGAAAGAGAAGCTGTATACGAAGCTGTTGAAAATGGCAGGAGAATTGATGGAACACCTTACATTTGCGCTAAAATAATAAAGATGTGTCCTCGGCTTCTTGTCGCGCTAAGCGTTGATGAATTGCCAGAGGCCCATGGAGAGGTCCTGAGGTGTGCAGTGTTGGCAAAGTGGAGCGTGGGCCGTCTGCCATAGGGCAGCACACAGCTCATTCTGTTGCTGATACAGTATTATGGGCACTACAAATTATACACCCAACGAAAAAGGTGACACCAGGCAATAGATAGGGTGAGATCACCGCATGTGTATGCTGTATGGTCAAATTGATGAACTGTTTAGGCAATAGCTTGATGGGTATTTTTCCTATTTGCGTCAGAGAAGGGCAGAGTATTCATGTTCAATTAACAGACAAGCAACAGTTAGATCTAGGGCTCTATTTAATCCGTAGCGCTGAAGAGCTGCACTATAAAGCGATAGACATTTAAAGGCAATGTTCCTGCGTTAGCTCGGACTGCATTCACAGAAAACGCTACATATGTCGGCTCAATCTGAAATTACCTTTACATTTCAATCGCGCTATAACGCTATAAACCTCAACGATACGGATTAAATCGAGCCCCTTGAGTGTTTTGTGACCTAATGGCAGTCATGTTGTACAGTACAGTTCCCGCTCAGCCCAGTCAAAACTGTTCGCTGCTCTGGCTCCCCAATGGTGGAACAAACTCCCTCACGACGCCAGGACAGCGGAGTCAATCACCACCTTCCGGAGACACCTGAAACCCCACCTCTTTAAGGAATACCTAGGATAGGATAAAGTAATCCTTCTCACCCCCCCCCCTTAAAATATTTAGAGGCACTATTGTAAAGTGACTGTTCCACTGGATGTCATAAGGTGAATGCACCAATTTGTAAGTCGCTCTGGATAAGAGCGTCTGCTAAATGACTTAAATGTAAATGTAAAAAAAGGAAATGTTGAATCACATTGTGAGGGGGAGAGAGGTTGACAAATCCATTTCACCCGGAGAAAAACAACAAATCGACAAGACCTCTACAGTGTTGTCTACTAAGTCCACACTACAAGAACAGTCATTGCTGAACAGCTTAGTCATAAACACAGCTAGTGGACACCTATCTATAACCGTTGGCAAACAGAGAAATGTACAAAATGGCAGCCATCTACTTGGGCTCTAGTCAACATATTCCCTTCACTCTTCATTGCTTCCTGTTTGCCTTTTGGCCAGAAAAATACAGGAGAGTTAAGTCATCTAAATCGCATCTCATGCCACAAGATACAGCAGCAGACAAGTGTGTCAGGGATACAATGTTTTTTCATAAGGGCATACGGGAGGGGAAAATAGCTCCAAGGAAGAGGCTGGATGCATTGGGAGGCCCAGTCAAGTTGCTAGGTTTTTAACTAACGGACAGTTAACTATATCTCCAGCGGTTGGGGCTGGCTTCGCCTTGGTTAGGGTTTAAAACATTTCCCTCCGGGGCCCACTTCTAACTAGCTAGCTCCGCATCGAGGATGTGCAGTTCATGTTCCTGCCCTCTGTGCCCTCGGATGAGAGTCCCCCACTCTGCCTTGTATGGTATGATGAGAGACGGTTCCTGGTTGGATCCCTCACTGTCCAATGTATTGTGATGCTAGTGTATATGGAGTGTGTGACAAAGGATTAATATAACTTCAGTGCACAGAGCTTTGATATTGATACACACTGCAGTTATTGTTTTTTCTCTCACCCCATTGTATAGATTTCTTGTCATTTAAATACTTTTCTGAAAAACATTCCATGACAAATGGACCTTTTGTAATTTTTTTGCTCCATTTAAGCACATAATAGAGACTGTAATGTGTTGTGTTTCACAGTAGCTTTCAGGCTAATGAGCGGTGACTCACATTTGTGCTAACATTCACACAGGCAATATCAATGACCTACCATATTCGTATCAATTTCTCGCAATTATTTTCTGAAGCTTTTAGTACCAGCTCAATTTAAATGACCATTGCGATGCAGAAAAAATTCCTGCGGTTATTTGATTGAGTGAGATCGTGCTCAAATTTGGGTTAATGAGTAATTGGTTTCACATCTCCATATGATCATCGAAGAGAAAGACCTATAGAATGTTCAATCAGAATAAACAACCGTCAGGCTTCCACAGAGAACCACGATTCTGACAGACTCGCCTGAATCAGTTTAGGTTTCCCTTGGTTTTTATCAATCGCTACCGATCTGGATCTGTGGTTCATCTGTCTGGTCCGTTTCATTAAGAAGGCCTTGGACTGGAGCATGTTGGAGTTCGATATGAACACGACTGATTGTGTGCAGTCGTGGCTGTGGCTGTGGTCATACATGCATTGTGTCGTCCTCCAAGCTTTCATTGTGAAAGGGTATGGTTTCAACATACAGTCAATCAAAGTATTGATTATAATAGGACTACAGATACCACCAATCTGGATAACGCGGTAGATGTTTTTATACGTGTAAAGTAGCAAGTAAAAACCATATAGCAGACATAGTAATGCACTATGCTTGCGATATAACTGCAGTGTTGCAAGTAAATAATTCATTTGATAAGAGATAAGTGGCCTATTCCAAGATCATTTCCAATTAAGATAGCTGATGCAGATTTAACATTATAATCCATGTTCAAACTACCAAAAACTCAACCATTTCTTTCAGGGATCCCCCAATGGTTTGTTCACGATCAACTGCTCAGATTTCCTCCTTCCCAGAGCTGAAATATTCTGTCCATTTTCTATGTATTATTCATGGAATGATGGAGCAGCTTCTGCTGCATATTGCCCAGCCCACCATCTTCATGGCTGCCTGACTGTTACACTGCACAGATGCACACAATCTTAGCTGGGCTTATTTTATATAGATCATGATTTACATTACATTTACATTTAAGTCATTTAGCAGACGCTCTTATCCAGAGCGACTTACAAATTGGTGCATTCACCTTATGGCATCCAGTGGAACAGTCACTTTACAATAGTGCATCTAAATCTTAAAGGGGGGGGGGGGGTGAGAAGGATTACTTATCCTATCCTATGTAATATATATAATATAATAATATAATATATGCCATTTAGCAGACGCTTTTATCCAAAGCGACTTACAGTCATGTGTGCATACATTCTACATATGGGTGGTCCCGGGGATTGAACCCACTACCCTGGCGTTACAAGCGCCATGCTCTACCAACTGAGCTACAGTAGGAGGTGTGTTAAATCCTAAGCATATAGTCTACACCTACGTAATGCACAAAACTCATCAATCTACACACAATACACAATCTACACACAATACCCCATACCCCAATACCCCATAATGTCAAAGAAAAAAAACTGTTTTTTTGAAATGTTGCACATTTTTGCAAAAAACGGAAATATCACATTTACATAAGTATTGAGTCGCTTTACTCACTACTTTATTGAAGCAACCTTTGGCAGCGATTACAGCTTCGAGTCTTCTTGGGTATGACACTACAAGCTTGGCACACCTGTATTTGGGGAGTTTCTCCCATTCTTTTCTGCAGATCCTCTCATGTTCTGACAGGTTGGATGGGATTCAAAGGAATTTTCAGGTCTCTGTAGAGCTGTCCGATCGGGTTCAAATCCGGGCTCTGGCTGGGCCACTCAAGGACATTCGGAGACTCGTACCGAAGCCACTCCTGCATTGTCTTGGCTGTGTGCTTAGGATCGTTGTCCTGTTGGAAGGTGAACCTTTGCCCTGGTCTGAGGTCCTGTGTGCTCTGGAGCAGGTTATCATCAAGGATCTCTCTCTACTTTCCTCCATTCCTCTTTCCCTCGATCCTGACTAGTCTCCCAGTCCTTGCCGCTGAAAAACATCCCCACAGCCTGATGCTGCCACCACCAGGCTTCACCGTATGGATGGTGCCAGGTTTCCTCCATACGTAACGCTTGTCATTCAGGTCAAAGAGTTCAATCATCTTGGTTTCATCAGACTAATTAATCTTGTTTCTCATGGTCTGAGAGTCCTTTAGGTGCCTTTTGGCAAACACCAAGTGGGCTGTCATGTGCCTTTTACTTAGGAGTGGCCTCCTTCTGGCCACTCTACTAGAAAAACCTGATTGGTGGAGTGCTGCAGAGATGGTTGTCCTTCTGGAAGGTTCTCCCATCTCCACAGAGCAACTCTAGAGCTCTGTCAGAGTGACCATTGGGTACTTGGTCACCTCCCTGACCAAGGCTCTTCTCCCCCGATTGCTCCGTTTGGTCAGCTCTAGAAAGATTCTTGGTGGTTCCGAACAATTTTAGAATGAGACCACTGTGTTCTTGGGGTCCTTCAATGCTGCATAAATGTTTTGGTACCCTTCCCCAGATCTGTGCCTCGACACAATCCTGTCTCAGAGCTGTATAGACAATTCCTTCAACCTCATGGCTTGGTTTTTGCTCTGACATGTACTGTCAACTGTAAGACCTTATATAGACAGGTGTGTGCCTTACCAAATCATGTCCACTCAATTGAATTTACCACAGGTGGACTCTAATCAAGTTGTAGAACATCTCAAGCATGATCAATGGAAACAGGATGCACAAGAGCTCAATTTCGAGTCTCATAGCAAAGGGTCTGAATACTTATGTAAATAAGGTATTTCTGTTTTTTATTTTAGCGACCACAATTTCTAAAAACCTGTTTTTACTTTGTCATTATGGGGTATTGTGTGTAGATTGATGAGGAAAATGTTTATTTAGTCAAATTTAGAATAAGGCTGTAACAAAACAAAATGTGGAAAAAAGGTAGGGGTCTGAATACTTTCCAAATGCACTATATAGTAAGCCACACAAATATGTATATGGTAAGCCACACAAATATGTATATGGTAAGCCACACAAATATGTCTATGGTAAGCCACACAAATATGTATATGGTAAGCCACACAAATATGTCTATGGTAAGCCACACAAATATGTATATGGTAAGCCACACAAATATGTCTATGGTAAGCCACACAAATATGTCTATGGTAAGCCACACAAATATGTATATGGTAAGCCACAGAAATATGTCTATGGTAAGCCACAGAAATATGTCTATGGTAAGCCACACAAATATGTCTATGGTAAGCCACACAAATATGTATATGGTAAGCCACACAAATATGTCTATGGTAAGCCACAGAAATATGTCTATGGTAAGCCACAGAAATATGTCTATGGTAAGCCACACAAATATGTCTATGGTAAGCCACAGAAATATGTCTATGGTAAGCCACACAAATATGTCTATGGTAAGCCACACAAATATGTATATGGTAAGCCACAGAAATATGTATATGGTAAGCCACACAAATATGTATATGGTAAGCCACAGAAATATGTATATGGTAAGCCACACAAATATGTCTATGGTAAGCCACACAAATATGTATATGGTAAGCCACACAAATATGTCTATGGTAAGCCACACAAATATGTATATGGTAAGCCACACAAATATGTATATGGTAAGCCACAGAAATATGTATATGGTAAGCCACACAAATATGTCTATGGTAAGCCACACAAATATGTATATGGTAAGCCACACAAATATGTCTATGGTAAGCCACACAAATATGTATATGGTAAGCCACACAAATATGTATATGGTAAGCCACACAAATATGTCTATGGTAAGCCACACAAATATGTATATGGTAAGCCACACAAATATGTCTATGGTAAGCCACACAAATATGTATATGGTAAGCCACACAAATATGTCTATGGTAAGCCACACAAATATGTCTATGGTAAGCCACAGAAATATGTCTATGGTAAGCCACACAAATATGTCTATGGTAAGCCACACAAATATGTATATGGTAAGCCACAGAAATATGTCTATGGTAAGCCACACAAATATGTCTATGGTAAGCCACACAAATATGTATATGGTAAGCCACACAAATATGTCTATGGTAAGCCACACAAATATGTATATGGTAAGCCACACAAATATGTCTATGGTAAGCCACACAAATATGTCTATGTAAATACAGAAATATGTAAGCCACACAAATATGTATATGGTAAGCCACACAAATATGTCTATGGTAAGCCACAGAAATATGTCTATGGTAAGCCACACAAATATGTCTATGGTAAGCCACACAAATATGTATATGGTAAGCCACACAAATATGTCTATGGTAAGCCACAGAAATATGTCTATGGTAAGCCACAGAAATATGTCTATGGTAAGCCACACAAATATGTCTATGGTAAGCCACACAAATATGTCTATGGTAAGCCACACAAATATGTCTATGGTAAGCCACACAAATATGTCTATGGTAAGCCACACAAATATGTATATGGTAAGCCACAGAAATATGTATATGGTAAGCCACACAAATATGCAAACGCTAACACATTTGCAGCATCACACGAAAGCATTTTGGCTTTATTTGAGAAGGCAAACACACATCAATGGATAAAGGCACCTTAATCCTGATATGTGACAGAGATTATGTGAGAAATATATATTTCCGGACTTGTTTATATGTTTATATGACAAGTAGCTTTGATTGTAAAGGAGTCAGGTAACAACAAAGATATTCAGAATGTCCAAGATAGCTGACCTCTTCAGAGAGGCAATATCTTCTCATATTCCCCAATGTCAGTGTTGTATTACAACTTGGAGTCTTTTCACCATCTCTTATCACATTAGCATCTTACCTACACACTAACACAGACCCCTGCTAAATCAATACAGCCATAAATAGCTGCGCTTGAATAGCTGCATTTGTTTGCTAGCGATCACCCTACAACACTGTGCATTGTTTGCGTATGTGTGTGTGCATACATGCTGGCTTTGAACTATGTGTTTAGCCAAGAAAAGAGAAGGATACCAATCATGCTTTTCACCCAGGGGTGTAGAACAGTCCTCTAGGACAGCAGTGCTGCAGGTTTTCCATTTCGCCCTTGCCCCTAATTGATCAGTTAATGTCACAGATTTCCCGGAGAGTCCACACACCTAGTAACACAGGTCTGAATCTGCCACTGATTTAAAAAATAAGGAAAACCAGCAGCCCTTCATGACTTGAAGTCATGCAGCACCTCTGTGTGACCCCGTAACAATTATTAATTAAATATGGCAAATGTTATGCAGAAGTATTATGTTACGATGTGAGTAGCATATGTACCTCATTCACCCACTGGTGTCACTACAAGGTAGATATAATCTGCGATCAATTCTCCTGGCGCCGACCTAAAGTAAGACAGGAAGCACCCAACTTGTGTATTAAAATGCGTCTTAAAAGGTGTAGTGAAATGCGTCTTAAAAGGTGTAGTGAAATGCGTCTTAAAAGGTGTAGTGAAATGCGTCTTAAAAGGTGTAGTGAAATGCGTCTTAAAAGGTGTAGTGAAATGCGTCTTAAAAGGTGTAGTGAAATGCGTCTTAAAAGGTGTAGTGAAATGCGTCTTAAAAGGTGTAGTGAAATGCGTCTTAAAAGGTGTAGTGAAATGCGTCTTAAAAGGTGTAGTGAAATGCGTCTTAAAATGTGTAGTGAAATGCGTCTTAAAAGGTGTAGTGAAATGCGTCTTAAAAGGTGTAGTGAAATGCGTCTTAAAAGGTGTAGTGAAATGCGTCTTAAAATGTGTAGTGAAATGCGTCTTAAAATGTGTAGTGAAATGCGTCTTAAAAGGTGTAGTGAAACGAGCAGCAGGGCTAATGCTAACTCGTCGCTAGTTCTGTTGCCAGATGCTTCTGAGGGGATCCTCATCACAAGCTGCAGCTATGTCGGCTAGGCTACAGCTATCTCATCTTGAACTGGTCAGCATTTTTACATTTCCACATTTGTGTGTGTGTTGTCTACTCAATGTAGCTATATTTGGCTGTTTTCTTCCTTTACTCCTCCCAGGCTCTCCCAGCACTCCACCTGCATCCGGTTTCACCCGACGGGGGGGAATGGCAGCCTCTCTAGCCCTTGCTTGCCAATGGGCAGATAAGCTAGTTTTACAGCTCATATCTTCCATATGAGAGGTATGCGCATACTCATGATATACTCATGATAAGTGGCCAAGGGGCAAAACATTCCACGACAACAGATATTCGTGAGGAGAGAGAGCACGTAGGTAGGTAGGTATGGTATGAATAGTTGCATATATGAGCAGGTAAATCTGCTCAGACTATGTTTAATGGAATGGAGATATGGAATTCAACTGACGATAGGAATGTGACTACAATAGTGCATAGCATGTCTGGGCTGCAGAGATAAGGTCTGAGAGAGGGTTGCTGCAGTACCATCAGCAACAGGATCTATATAAAGAATTCATATCTTTAGATTGTGTTACAGCTGGTACTAGATTGATCAATCTAGTATTAAAATGCACATGGACAACAATGGTACAACATAGACACTGGTTTGTTTGAAGGGTTTTTGAGGAAATTAAATGCTAATTACTTAGCAGAGAATAGACATCAAAAGATGCTGTGAGGTAAGATATGGTTGAATGCGGTTAGACATGGTTGGTGGAATCAGATGGGGTTCCAGAACGATCCACAGAAGTGTACCGCTCACTTGCTTGTGGCAATGGATTGTTGTAACAGCTGGACTGAACAAACCATCACGCTAGGATTCAGGTTACACTGGACAGGCTAAATGCCTAGACTGGCTAATCAGGGCTTGAACCAAATCATATTTCATCTAATGTTAAGTAGGGCCTATAACTAATGTAGACCCTTTAGCTGAAGCTAACCCCAGACAACCTCATCTTCACTGTACACATTATTCTGAGTTACAACAGGCAGCAGAAAGGATTTGATAGCAATGTAATGGATGCACAGTACTTCCACCACTGCCCTCCCCTCAGATTTACCAGAACATTCAAAAACACATTCATTGATATGGTGTGAATGCAACCTCATAGTGTTCAGAGCAAGCAGTACTTAAAGCATTGTACATCTGGGAGATAGGCCTCTTGAGGGCACCACATAGAAATGCTGTCGCTCTGAGCAATGTAGGGCATGCCTAATACACCTGCCATGTGAGTCTCAGTTAGTCTGGCTATAGAACCGTACACGGTTCTAAACTGTTTATGGATCTATAAAGTCGCCCTAGTTAAGAGTGTGTGTACTCTGCGTGTGATCCAACGACGTACACAATCGCATTTCAACTGGGTAACCCACACGAGGAAGCCCTGTCTGTGTCCCCCTCACCCCCTTTAAATAGCCAGCCGCGTCCAGATGCATGCCAGCGACTCGCGACACAATGAAACTCCTAGCGACCACAAAGCTAGCCGTGGGGGTCATCTGTATCGCAGACTGTAACACGCCTTTTCAAGTAGTTCATTCATTATATTCATGGAGATACAATGCGAGGCAGGAAGCATGAATTTGAATGTTGTATCACTGGATGTCGTGTAAAAAAGAAAAAGCTAGCCTTCAATGGAGATGTAGTCATTTAAAAACCTTCAATAGGCCTATCCCTCACACCAGAGAAATGACTATGTGCTGTACAGTATGTTGTACTACAGGCAATGTTACCCTTATGGGGTGATACGCAAAGGCAAATCATCTCAAATGTATACTAAAACATTTTAAACAGTACAATTAATTACCTCCAATACGTCTTGTGTAATAAATTATCCCCGCCTCATTAGAACACCACTACACATTTTGGTCGAATGTAAACGCTGAAAAATGTACACCATCTCACTCGCCATTACATAGGCAAATATTGAATGTATTGCTTATTCATCAAGCCGTTGACAGCCTAACCAGCTGTTTTGGATCTAGTGGCAGGGGAGCTTCCCTCTGCGGATATTGTTTTATTGGTGGAGGAGAAGGGAAGTTACAATGCCGTTGTCCATGGGATCACACGAAGCTATGACATTTTGGCCCTGCAGTAAAAATGTCTACAGATAATATAACATGCAATATCACTCTCTGCTTTGCTTTTGTGAGTGGATGGATGAGTGGATGGATGAGTGGATGGAGGGATGAGTGGATGGATATGTGGATGGATGAGTGGATGGATGAGTGGATGGATGAGTGGATGGATATGTGGATGGATGAGTGGATGGATGAGTGGATGGATGAGTGGATGGATGAGTGGATGGGGGAAGAGAGTATGGATGCATAGAATGTGAGTATTATGAATGTGTGTATATGTGTACCTTTGATGTGTATGTGCGTGTGTATGTGTAGCATTGTACGTGTGTATTTATGTGGATATGTATTTGTCTGAAGTGTTATTCACAAAACTCCAGTCTGGATCTCTGAGAATGCCTAAACACACAAGTATTGATTATCTCCTAAAAACACATACCCTAGAAAACAGCCCAAGCACATTTGAAATGCAGAATTTATTCTTGCAACGTTCTTGAAAACCATTTGAAACTGAAGGCTCGCAAAACGATCATATTGAGTAAATCATATTTAGCAGCTCAAAAAACAACAACTGAGACTTTTATGGGAGATATTGCAGCAACCATCATTCGTGATCGCCTGCTAGCCTGCGGACAGCATAGGATCCACCAGGAATAATGTGAGTAGCATCCGGACAGCTACCAAACAGAGGCAGTGAGTGTATCAGTTCAAACACAGAGGAAGGATGCATACTGCTGCGATCCCTGCTGCTGATGCTATAACAAACAGGCTGCTGGGAGGATGGATGGATTGATAGGGCCCATGTATGTGCAGATGTTTGGTCATACAGCTTATAAACCTATTTGTGCAAATATGTACACATATGTGTATATGAGTGTGTTTATGTGCATATTAATGGGATTAATTTGACTGACTGCACTTTGACAGCTAAAGCCCTGCGGCAAAGATGGAGCTATGGTGAGTGTGGATGAGGAGGATGAGGAGCAGAGGGGATGGGATGAGAAAGATAGAGTGAGGCAGAATGTGAGAGAGATCGAGAGAAAGGGTCAAGAGAAAAGAGAGAGAGGCTGTGGGGGAGGGGACAGAGGAGAGACAGAGCGAGAGAGAGAGAGAGAGAGAGAGAGAGAGAGAGAGAGAGAGAGAGAGAGAGAGAGAGAGAGAGAGAGAGAGAGAGAGAGAGAGAGAGAGAGAGAGAGAGAGAGAGAGAGAGAGTGGGGGATGGGAGGAAGAGGGAGGGAGAGATCCAGGGAGAGAGAAGGAGAGGGATATGGAAAGAGGGAGGGAGAGAAATTGGAAAAGGGGGGGGGGGAGAGAGGAGAGAGTCTGTAGCTAGCTAACACACATGATGCAGGTTAAACAGCATCTGTTACCTATAAAAAATCTCATTGCTCCCAGCACAGGGGATCAAACATCCGTTGTGACCCTACCAGGGGTCGCCCATTTCATACGTCCTCCCACCCCCAACGCCATCCTTCTGCATCCACGACACACAACTCCCTGTCAGGGAGAATTACATAAGCCTGGGTGACCTCAGGTGTCGGGGTGAATACAAATGCCATGAGCACCTTGCCCAACCCTTAGTCCATCTGTACTGGGAGAGGAAGAAGCCATTGTAGAGAGAGAGAGAGACGCCCCCTTTCTGCCGTTACTGCCCATGTCTTTTGGGCCTGGTAACAACATTAACTAATGTCCCAATGTAGTACACAGGGGTTAGGGTTAGACTTGGGGGGTTGAGTGGTGGCAGGAGAGGTAGAGGGCATGGAGAGGAGAGAGATGAAATAAAGAGCCCTGATGTATACACACGTCAACCCTCATCCACTTCATGTCCATCTTTTGTCAATCCATGTTCGCTTTTCCACTTCCAGGGCTATAAAAAGCATAGATTGTCCATGTTCCTTTATCAACCATCATTCTGATGCTTTGAGGGGGCCAAGGGAGAAAATGGAAGCGAGCTGTCTTTTTTTATGGCTCATAATGGAGGGGGGAAGGATGGAGGATGGAGGAGGGGATGTTTAGATAGAAATAGATGCTGTGGCTTCCAGACTGACTCAGCGAAAACTCAGGGGAGTGTCTTAAGTGAAGTAACAAACAAGGTCAGGATGTGATGAGCGAGTTGCACTGGCTGCCAAACCTGGGCTACAGGCAGCACCCACAGGCTCACAGAGAGAGAGAGAGGCTCCAGTAGAGGGACACAGGTTCTGTCCTGATACTCCACCCTTCTCCCAAAGTGTGCACTTCACACACACCACGGTAGAAACTCCCGCCGGTCTACGTTTACACCACTCCAATGCTTTTCAGTCCATGACAGGAAGTGCACACTTTTGGAGGACTGTGGAGAATCGGGACGCACATCACTAATCCATCAATACTATGCACAGTCATATCAACCGCTCTTCCCAGAGTATTTTACACTGTAAGATCCACTGTACTGCGCATCCCCCCAGAATCCTGAAATATAACTAGTGACAAATGGTAAAGTATTAATCTTATATATAAGCAATAAGGCTCGAGGGGGTGTGGTATATGGCCAATATATCATGGCTAAGGGCTGTTCTTAAGCACGACGCAATGTGGAGTGCCTGGATATACCTCTTAGCCATGGTATATTGGCAATACACACTATATATACAAAAGTATGTAGACAATCCATCAAATTAGGGGATTGGGCTATTTCAGCCACACCCGTGTATAAAATCTTGCACACAGCCATGCATTCTCCATATACAAACATTGACAGTAAAATGGCCTTACTGAAGAGCTCAGTGACTTTCAACAAGTCAGTTCATCAAATTTCTGTGGCCGAGCAGCCGCACACAAGCCTAAGAATCACCATGCGCAATGCAAAGCGCTGGCTGGAGTGGTATATCAAGCTTCACCATCTGGCTGTCTGACCGACAAATCTGGGTTTGGCGGATTCCAGGAGAACACTACCTGCCCCTAGGCATAGTGGTTCTGGCCAGGCCCCTTAGTTCCAGTGAAGGGAAATCTTTACGCTGTGGAAACAGTTTGGGAAGCCACTTTCCTGTTACACCATGAAAATGCCACCGTGCACAAAGCGAGGTCCATACAGAAATGGTTTGTTGAGATCGGTGTGGAATAACTTGACTGGGCTGACCTCAACCCCATCAAACACCTTTGGGATGAATTGGAATGCCGACTGCAAGCCAAGTCTAATCGCCCAACATCAGTGCCCAACCTCACTAATGCTCTTGTGACTGAACGGAATCAAGTCCCTGCTGCAATGTTCAAACATCTAGTGGAAAGCCTTCCCAGAAGACTGGAGGCTGGCTGATGTAGCAGCAATGTGGGGACCAACTCTGTTTAATGCCCATTATTTTGGAATGAAATGTTCGACGAGCTCGTATAAATTATTGCTCGTATAAACTGGTTACCAACGTAATTAGAGCAGTAAAAATAAATGTTTTGTCATACCCGTGGTATACGGCCTGATATACCACGGCTGTCAGCCAATCAGCATTCAGGGCTCGAACTACCCAATTTATAATTTACTCTGTGGAATGGGTTAGGGGTTAAAGTAACTAATGAAAAAGGGCTAATCGAAAGGTTGAGTGTCGGCTGAGCCATATCTCTAAAACCCTAACACAAAATGACAATCTTCTAATTCCCCTTTAAATTAATTTATAAAACCTTAATGACTATCACTATCAGTTTTTATCAGACGTTTGTGTGTTATCAACAAGTATGATAAGAGGAGTAGAAATATTGCCAGAGGTGTTTTTGGAAATATGTGGCACGGTGCTAAGTTCAAACTCAATTTAGACCCTCTCTGAACAGCACGCAAAGCCCCCAAAATACATTTAGACTTACTTAAATTCACTTCATCACCATTTAACCATGTCTGTGGTCTCCCTCAGGGAATCACAGCTGAGAAATGGAAACAGGTTCGTGACCAATTCCCAGAATTCAATGAGCCATGTAATCAATATATAAAACGGTGAATGATGGGAGGATTTAACAAATCTGTGATTGCGTGTTTTAAATGATCTTCTTATCACGTAGCCTAGGAACTAGTGTCTACCTAGATTATACTTCATCCTGTTGTCATATGCTCTAATGTCAACTGTTAATAACAACTGCATGACCACTTCTGTCATATGTTATTACATGCTTCATAAGAGTCTACATACCAGATGATATTACAGGGTGTTATGTCATTTACTAACCTCTGTGTCACATTGTTACATTGAATGGAATGACGGGCGTCATAAACGTGTCACATGCCGTTATAGAGTGTTCACAGACACCTTAAGTAAAGTGAGCTTCATTCGAGGTGTTATAAAACAGTTGTGAATGTGGCTGCTCCACAGGATAAATTGAGAATCACCAAGCGTTACCATTCAAAGGATCTCCAAGAAACTATGGCAAATGGGAGCACAGATGTACTTAGGATTATACATTTTTGTTATATATAGACATTTCAAAAAGAAACATAATACCAACAACTTGCCAAAACACAAGAATGTTCTAATAAAACGGAAGCAAATATAGTTTTACAACATCAAGGTTGCTGGAGCACACCAGGATTAGTGACAGGTATGAAAAAAGGAAGATGTGCAGGCTACAGTAACAATGGCTAGTTAGGCAGGTATCTAGCTAGCTAATTAGTTGATGTTGCAACTGCAACATTTCGTTGACCCT
The DNA here is from genome assembly GCF_021184085.1 of Oncorhynchus gorbuscha. NCBI lineage: Eukaryota > Metazoa > Chordata > Actinopteri > Salmoniformes > Salmonidae > Oncorhynchus > Oncorhynchus gorbuscha. The sequence continues at coordinate 28,075,112 of NC_060188.1, forward strand.
CCCCGATTGGCTAGATAGCTTACTATCTAGCAATCTGTCCGCACTAGCAAGTTAACTTCACTAGCTACTGGTGGAAATAAAAAAAAACATACTCTGTAGCACATTGCACGTTAACATCCTCTTTCACAATTTAAACGCAATAACGTTTTCATCTTAATACACATTATTTTACACAATCAAATGAATGTCATTAGCTACTAACCATGTTATGTGCTGTGGCTTGATTAGGGTTAGTGATATCAAGTATCCTTGGGACATCCCTACCCTAAATCCTAACCTTAACCTTAACCCCTACCCTTACCTCTAACATAACCTTAACCCTTACCGTAACCGTTTAAAATGTATATTTCAATGGGGTGACATCAGATTTAGGACATCCCAAGGATTCCATTTAGACTTTCCTGCTAGATTTGCGCCTTCTTCACCACGATGTCTCATGTCTGGTTGGACCATTTCAGTTTGTCCGTGATGTGTACGCCGAGCAACTTAACTTTCCACCTTCTCCACTACTGTCCCGTCGATGTGGATACGGGGCTGCTCCCTATCCTAGCATTATAATGGAGATGGTCCCCACTCTTATGGGACGGCTTTCCACTAAATGTTGGAACATTGCTACAGGGACTTGCTTCAATTCAGCCACAAGAGCATTAGTGAGGTTGGGCACTGATGTTGAGTGACTAAGCCTGGCTCGCAGTCAGTGTTCCAACTCATTCCAAAGGTGTTAGATGGGGTTGAGGTCAGGGCTCTGTGCAAGCCAGTCAAGTTCTTCCACACCGATCTCAACAAACTATTTCTGTATGGACCTCGCTTTGTGCATGAGGGCATTGTCATGCTGAAACAGGAAAGGGCCTTCCCCTAACTGTTACCACAGAATCATCTAGAATGTCGTTGTACGCTATAGTGTTAAGATTTCCCTTCACTGGAACTAAGGGGCCTAACCCGAACCATGAATAACAGCCATAGACCATTATTCCACTTACAGTTGCTGTTATTGTGTTTTTATTGCTATAGCCCCACAACAACTACCTTGGAACCTGAGACCATCCTCCAGGCTTTCCTGCCACAAGGGCTCCCGTTGGACCCTGGCTTTTCTGTGACAACGTTTTTGGTGGCCTACCATGGTTACTGATGTCTCCACATTTGTCGCCGTTTGCCCGGTCTGTGCACAGAACAAGACTCCTCTGCATGTTCCGGCTGGTCTCCTCCTACCTCTGCCGGTCCCTCACTGTCCCTGGTCTCACATCTCCCTGGACTTTGTCACAGGTCTCCCCCCCTTCGGATGGCAACACCGCCATCCTGACCGTTGTGGACTGGTTTTCCAAAGCCGCTCACTTCATTCCTCTCCCCAAGCTACCCTCTGCCAAAGAGATGGCCCAGCTCATGGTGCAGCACGTCTTCCGGATCCATGGACTGCCAGTTGACATGGTCTCCGACCGGTGTCCTCAGTTCTCATCCTGGTTTTGGAAGGCGTTCTGCACCCTCATTAGGTTGTCGGCCAGCCTGTCCTCCGGGTTCCACCCCCAGTCCAGCGGCCAGTCTGTTCCCCATCTCCTAAGTCATTAGCCCCTCTGCTGTTCGTCTTATGTTGCCCCGTACCCTTCGTATACATCCCACCATTCATGTGTCCAGAGATAATCCATGTCTCACAGCCCTTTGTCTCCTGTTGCCAGTTTGTTTTGTTTGTGAAATCTTGCTCTTGTTTTCTAGTCCTTCCCTGTTTTGACCGTTCTGCCTGCCCTGACCCTGAGCCGGCCTGCTGGTCTGTACCTTGCCCCACCTAACTGTATTATTGACCCCTGCCTGCCCTGACCCTGAGACTGCCTGTCATTCTGGACCCTTGGCACCCTCTATGGATTATTGACCCCTGCCAGCCTTGACCTGTCGTTTGCCTGCCCCTGTATTAGAAATAAACTTTTGTTTCTACGACACTGTCTGCATTTAGGTCAAACCTGAAATGTGACAGTATCTGGTTGGGTGAAGAAGGAGTTGGGTTCTGTAAATTCGGTCAAAGTATCCAGAAGTGGACATGTGTTGATTGTTTGTGTGTTTTCTTCCCAAAGGAGTGATCTCCCTGAGTGTTCAAGTAGATCCACTGAAGTTGAGGATCCCCTGTGTCTGCGATGCACGCCGTTTGGCACAACACAGACTCAGTGGCGAGCACGAGACTGAGGAGACTGTCTGTTTAGATGCAGAGTGTTTTCCGGATAAAGTCATGCTAGGGTATATAAGTTATCCCATGAGAGCTTTTGTTCTGAACACACCACAGTGTTTCGGTGCCAAGTTTATGGTCATGATGCAGCAGTATGTAGGAGGGAGATTCCAAGGTCTGAGAAGTGTGCAGGTGGACATGAGACAAAGTGGAGTGCTTCAATTGTGGGGGGTGGCCATGTTGCTGGGGATTATAAATGTCCTGTGCGAGTGAGACCTTTTCTAAGTTTCCAGGGTGAGGGTAGTGCAGAAAGTGTTATATGCTGAGGCAGTGAGGAAAGTAGAGGATTGTGGGTAAAGGGTGAGGGAGCCTGAGAGTATTAGGTAGTAGCCCAGTACAGAGTGACCCAAACAGTTTGCGCTTTATTAAAGTTGGCTTCTTGGTGTTTATTGCAATGGTCATTCATTGTACCGCAAAGATGGAAAAGGAATCCCAGAAGAATGAATTGGTAGTAGCAGAAGCAGAGTTTTTGGGTGTCATAGATTTTAATGTGGAAGAACTACAGGGGGTTTTGAGAGAAGGGGTTCCAGCGTATGATCTGTTAGGGCAATTGTAGTGGAAAGGCGTGGTGGGAATAGTGGTATGTATGTAGGGTTAGATGGTGGTGCAATTTCCTTTTTTCCCCATTTCCTTTTTTATTTTCTTTGCGAACAAATGGTCAATGCACTTTCTGAACTGTGAAAAGCATCAATTCACAACAAAGCGTCTAGTCTGCCGGAAAAGCACACGAAGAAGAAGACAGTTTGCAGATCCTATGAAAAGTTATTTAGCTTCAGCTCGTGTCAGCGTATCATATCTCTGAAATCGGAAGACTTAAAAACAGAACGACAACACATGAGAAACGATTAAATTATAAAGTAATTGTTTAAAGTGTACTGAAAGAGAATCTATCGTGTGATGTGCTGCAAAATTTGCTTCATAATTTGACATTCCTCCGGTAGCTAGCAAGCAAGCTAGCTAACTATCTAGCTATGCATAGGTAGGGGCAAAGTGGGGCTGCTTGTTCTCATGTCGTGGCCCTACGTCTGCGGCTAGCTAGCTACAGAAAATATTTGGATTGTGAGAAGCATGGCTCCCCAACTCTGTTCCTGGAGAGCTACATGTTGCAATTGCACCATCAACTACTTAGTTAGCTAGCTGGCAACCTGACTAATTATCCATCTCCTTTATAATATAGCTGTCATTTGTATTATAGCCTGCTCATCTTCCTTTTTTCACAGCTGTCACAAATCCTGTCGTGCCCCAGAAACCTTGATTTTGTTGTAACATTTTTTAGCTTCTGTTTCATTTTTTTTTGGGGGGGGGGGGTTGTTGGTATTATAATGAGTCCTTTTTTATATGTGGACATGGTCCAACTTGTACAACTCAGCAGTTTATTGTCTCATCCAAATAAAAAAAATCCTAAGTACATCTGTGCTCCCAGTTGCCCATGTTTTTTAAAATCCTTTGAATGGTACAAAGTTGTGATGCTCTCAACTCATCCTGTGGTATAATCACATTCATAACTGTTTTATAAGACCTCAAATGAATGTCACGTTACTTAAGGTGTCTGTGCACACTCTATAACGGCAAATGACATGGTTATGACGCCCATCATTCCATTCAATGTAATAATGTGGCACAGAGGTTGGTATAAAATCTTATTCGTTACTCATAATTTAAAACTACTTGTGACAGCTTATGACAAATGCTATAATGTGTTATATAGTTATAAAGGCTTTATGAATGTATACAGTAAAGTGTCACCAATTCTTCCCTTGTGTTAAAAGCAAATACCCAATTAGGAAGATTAAGCTGTATTGACTAATTGATTGATTGATTTTCTGTTGCCAAATCCCCTTGCAGAAGACGTTATAGGGAGCAGTGAGCTGCATATTTCCTGTCATGCAGGTGAAAGAGGACCCAAAAGCGATTTGGCGAAAACAGAGTCTTTAATCCAGTAAAGTAAATACAATAAAAAAAACACAACTTTCACTCGAAATGACGAGGACAAACTGGAGACTCGATCTTGAACAGCAGGTGAACAGCAGGTTGCCTCGGGAAGGCACTTGAACCAGACAGACTCAGACACCTGCTCACCACGCAGCATCTGAGGAAAACACGACACGACAGGGCGATACACAAACACAGCACGGTGAATTCTAGACAAGGAACCGACAGGGCAGAAACGAATAACAAGGAGAGAAATAGGGACTCTAATCAGGGAAAAGGATCGGGAACAGGTGTGGGAAGACTAAATGATGATTAGGGGAATAGGAACAGCTGGGAGCAGGAACGGAACGATAGAGAGAAGAGAGAGCGGGAGAGTGAGAGAGGGAGGGGGAGAGAGAGGGATAGAAAGAGGGAAAGAACCTAATAAGACCAGCAGAGGGAAACGAATAGAAGGAAGCACAGGGACAAGACAAGATAATAAATGACAAAACATGACATTTCCTCACCTCCCCTCCCTCCTTCCATCCCTCGCCTCATGAATGAAACAGGAAGTGGGTGATCAATTACATATTCGACTTACACATAAAAGAACAGTCTGAACTATATGTAAATGAGCTTACCCACTTTAAGTATAGCATCTGAAGGCTGTTTCATTGTAATATACGTAGTTATGTCCAGACTAAAATTCAATGGCTACAACTTATTATGTAATGTGGGAGATTCAAAGCGCACCGCTACTACCACCATACCAATGTGAGATCAGCAATACTTGTAAACTAGGTAATTTAAGGATGCGAGGGGCATTGTGCCGATAGAACCAGTGATGCCACCTTTTAGAAAAATAAACACACGAATGAGGATGGATATTCGGAATGAAAGTGACAGTATGGACAAATACATTCAAAGCTGTTTCTCATATCAGGATTTGATTGTACAGTTATAATGGTACTATCAGCCCTGTATTTCCTCCCTAAATGCAGGATTCAATTGTTGTTTGATTATTTCCTTGTCAGCAATTACAATGTTGTTATAGTATGGTTTCTAAGTAAAAGGGTAGTATGAGGGCTTTACATCAGCCATAAGTAGCTTGTCACCCATCAAAATGCTTTAAGTGCTTAACTTATTCATGTACTGTAGTCTGTAGCTTTATCGAGAGTTAGGCTACCTGCAGGCATGGGTTCTTGAGGATGTCAAATACACAGTGCATCAATCTAAATCGGTCATATAAACATTGGTCCTTCTATTGTAAAACTATTTTACTCACTTTTGTGGGTGGATTGATATATCTGGGAGCACCTTTTAACTGTGTTTGTCATCAGGGTGTATGATTGCTCCACAGTGTCGTAAATAGATCTGACATTTGCCCTTCACAATCCAAACCGACGTTGTATCTCCTCGCCCTCAAAAATGGCAAAACTCTGACCTCTAAAAGATCATACAACACAATCATGCCATCTGACATTCCTAGATTGTTTCCAAGGCAAATTCCCCGAGCAACAATATTCTGCACCGATAACATGGTGATCATGAAAACTGAGAGAGCAGGTGATAATCCAACTTCCATAACATCTCCCCAACATAGTGGTCCATAAGGGGCATGTTGCTGCTGAACTCTTGTCCTTCCTTTGTCCTACCATTGTGCTGAGTCATTTAAAGATGTTAGATTGAAACCATATCACATGATGTAGTCCTTCACAATCACACTCAGGATTGAAAATGGCAGATTTGGGCACTGATAAGCTCCTAAATTGAAACAAAGTAGCTGTACAGTAACATGCTGTAAATGACATCGGAGCTCTCGCTCTAAGCTTCACAGCGCTGTATGGGTTTTGACTGACAGCCGTTCTGAACTTCCCCCGTCTCTAGTTGAAACTTTTGCAGATGTTTTGTTGTCTGAGTAAGGGAAATGCTTTAAATTAAGAGGACTCTGTGTATTTAGAAAGATGAGACGTTGAGGATTATAATGAACACTGTTTTGATGTCATACAAGCAAGCCAAACACCTGTGAGTCCAAATGTGCACTTCACATTTCCATAATCATAAAACTCATGTCACATACAGTGTCAACGTTTTTGATCACTATGTTTGATATACAGTTACAAGATGACATGATGTTATACCCCGTGTTGTTCTGAACAGAATGAGCCTATGTTTGTCTATTGTGAAGAAAATTTAAGGCGGAACACACACCTGAATGCACTCACGACTTCTTTCTACACTCAAAGAAAAAAAGGTTCCAAAAGTTTTTTTTGGGCTGTCCCCATAGGAGAACCCTTTTTGGTTCCAGGTAGAACCCTTTTTGGTTCTATGTAGAACTATTTTGGGTTCCATGTAGAACCCTCTGGGGAAAGGATTATACATGGAACCCAATAGGGTTCTACCTGGAACCAAAAGGGTTCTTCAAAGGGTCTCCTATTGGGACAACTGATGAACCCTTTTTATTCAAGAGCATATGCGCACCAAAGTTACAGTCTGTTTCACTGAGTTGCCTCATGAAAGCCCTACACGGTAAGATAGTATTTTATAACGTATCTAGTCTAGCTTGGCAATAGAACAAGCTTTCAAATGATGCCCACCTGACCCAGATTGTGATTTATAATGGGATGTTTTCGGATTGTGTAAACAACAGTAATTTTTTGATGGCGAGGATGCAGGGTTGTTTTCCAATCAGAACAACTACAATTGTACTTGCTCTAGTTCCTCAACGGCACAGCTAGGACAGCTCAAAAAAAGCACTTTATAGTTGACAACTCTTCTTTGAGTCATTGAAGTGTATTGAATTGACTTAGTAACTGTGCACACTTTGAAGAGGAGTGTGGCCACTGGAATACACAAGTTAGTCTGCTCACTCGAACCCTTGTAATCTTATGTTGCACCTTCCGCACATTCTCCAGGAACATTCTTATCATGTTACTGAATGTATTTTCAGAGTATTTTCTGATGTTGTTATCAACAAACGCGGCAAAAATGTCAGTAAATGTCAAATGTACATAAAATCAATAGTGTAATGTTTGGATTCAGTCTTATGTCAGGTGAACTGTTGTGTCCTAAGCTTTGGTCTAAGAATTTTCCCATAATTACATTTTGCAAACCCTTTCAATGGCAGCCATGCTTATATATATGCTTTCCATATTTCTTCCGTAAGAAACATTTCAATACATCCCTATCCATATAGGTCCACTTTCACGAGTGTAAAATGTTCAATTAAAGTCTGCATTTGTGGCAAAGAGTTGGCATACACAACACTTCGGATTCCGTGTTTCAAAACGTACAAAAACGGACTTGAATGATCATGGGCATTCAATATACAAAGAGATTTACATTTTACAGAGCTTGAACGACAGAATGATAGTCCCTGGAACATCTTATTACTTAAAGGAGTGTGAGTCACAATAAATTCCAACTGTACGACATTGTACGCATCCGGAGACGGCTCCATGTGGTTGGTGGTGATCTCACTTCCACCTGTGTTTAGCTTTAGGATGTGAGGTAGGCTATGAACAGAATTCCGCTAGACAGCCACATGATCTCATCTGACTGATCAACCCGCTACTCCTCTGACTTGTATGGGCACAGTCGGACACAGAATTCTCACAAAAGTAGGATGGATGCCAGAGCGAAAGTAATTATTCAGCGTGTTAATTTAGTGGCTAAAATTGTTGACGGGAGTAAGTGGTCTGGCCTGGAATGGCCAGTCAGCATGTTTTTCTTTAACCTACGTTGACATTTTAAAAATGCAAGCTATTCTTTATATAGCACATAGTAAAACCAATTGAGTAAAAGTGGAGTAGGAATTATCAGATGGTTTTTGGACTTTCTGGAACTCATTTGAAGTTATAACACCTGGGAGAAATGACTAGCTGTACTGAGGTAAACTGAACTATATCACAAAAAGGCAGGGCAGACATCCAGGTAGTTTCTATATCATAGATAAACAACATGTGACAGATTCACCAGTGTGAGGTGAGTAAAACTCAAAGACAGAGACCGAGGCTGTTCCTGAGTACCCTAAGCCTACTAGACTAGTGTTAGCCTATAACCATACCTCCAAACCCAATCCACACAAAATACATACTACACTCGGAGCAAAGGCTATTTGTTGTCCACCTCAAGTGATTTCTCCCTCCATTGTCCAGTTCATTGCCATTGAGAGGAATTTAGATGCTAAAAACATGCCTCGAAGGGTAATTTGTACTGTCTAATGTGTCCACCACGTCAAGGGCACATGTACCAGTCTGTAAGTACCAGTTGGCAAACCGATCCCTCGGTCAGATGAAAGACGTCTAGCTGGAAGAAATCCGTCACATTCCCTCCTGCTATTTAATCCTGATTAGCATTTTTTTTTACTACATTGTTGAACTTTTGTGTCTCCACGACTACAATTTCAGGCTTAATTACTTTTTGGTTTGACAGAGTGCAAATAAGATCCCTCTGCTTAAATGACTTTGGAGGACTCAAAACACACATAACTCATTCAACTTGGGTCTGCGCAACCTTGTTTACTCGGGAATAAATACAATTTAGGACCTATCTACCGGTAGTTCTAGGTTTGTGTTTGTATTGTGTGTACCACTGAAAAGCACTGTGGTTTTAAATATATTGGCTGTCTCTGCCCTTGGTTGCATATGACCTCTCAGAACACTGCGCCCGTCCCACATCATCCCCCACTCTACCACAGACGAGCTAGACTTTAGGCTAAACCAGGAAACTCTGGCTTTTCCTGGGTCATTCATTTCCAACATGGCTGCCGTTATGACTCACCGTTTGATACAAACACATCTTTAGAATAGATAATGCACATCCTTGACCTCTCCTGGAATCTACTCTCCATCCACAAAGCATCATGCCTTAAGGAAAATACTCAACACGGAGCGACCAGTATTCTCTGGTGCAATCCGCTATTACATTGATGTGGCATGTAGTCAGGGGTGGTGCTCATACATAATGTATTACTAGCTGCGGTAATCACTCATGGGGGAGTGACTATTGGATGGCCATCAAATGGAGACGCTCTGCGAAACATTTTGTGACCCCATTCCTTTTGAAAAGAATCCACTTAAGGATAAGAATCATTTCAAACAATGTGTTGGGGGGGGGGGGGGGGTAATGATAGCCTATACATCTACTAACTGCATCACATGCAAATCGCCACTGAGGTCTCTGATATCATTTGTTTAGCAGTGAGCATGTTGACATTTTAGGGTCAGTTAGGATTACTGTCTCTTAGAAACTTTATAGAAATGTCCTAATATGGAATTGTGTAACATAAAAGATGTATACTTCAAATAAAAGACAACATTAAAAGTAGAGGAACATTTTAACTTCAAATGTGCCAATAAAATCCTTTACAGAAGCCGCTACAAATAGATGCAAACATGTCAAATGCATTCAGTACAGCAGAACTGCTAGGCCATGGCTTTGAGACAGAACTTCCCTCACATAGATTTTAACATGCCGTTATTTACCTAAATATGATCATTTCTGAAGTACATCCAACAGAATTCAGTCATACACTTTGACCAAACCTCATTCAGCGTGTATAATACGCTAGTGTCTCTGTCCACTCCCCTGTACACAGTTCTGCTCTGCGTTTTTAAAGTGGTGGTTTGTGCCATGCCCTTCAATGACTCAATGACAGCTTAAGGCACAATAGAGGCAAGATATATCGCAAATTTCATGTGGCATAATCTTTATTACGGCTGGCAAATTGTGCTTTGCTATCATTTGTATTCTACTACCATTACACCACGTTAGCCCTATTAGCTTTAGTATAATTTTGTGCTGAGGGAGCCTTAATTAACCCTTGTTGTCAAAGGTCAAAAGGTTATAGAAGGTTCACTCGTTCATCAGCTGCTATCTGTGTTTGCTTGTATCCATTTCGATGATGGATTGTCAATAAACATAGGCTTTTGATTCAGAATAGATGGCTATAAATGTCTCCTCTTCCAGCCTTATTCTCAACAGCCTTGATAAAAATACAAACAATGTCATCTTAAAGTTGTTTCATTGTTATATCACTGCAATAACAATGTTTTGCAACATTTAAGTATGGTACTGTATAATCTGAGCTAAACGTGTTGCTAACGTAGATGTGTGGGACATGTTTGTACAGGTGAATGTTTCAATATACAGTTCCTTCAAAAAGTATTCACACCCACTTTGACTTTTTCCATAGTTTGATGTGATAGAAAGTGGAATTAAAATTTTTGGTCGACGATCTACACAAAATACTTTGTAATTTCAAAGTGGAAGAAATATTCTAGCATTTATGAAAAATGTATGAAAAATAAAACACTAATATATCTGAATTAGCTAAGTATTCATCCCCCTGAGACAATACATGTTAGAACCCCCTTTGACAGTGTGAGTCCTTCTGGGTAAGTCTCTAAGAGCTTTGCACACCTGGGTTGTACAATATTTGCACATTATAATTTTTTTAATTCTTCAAGCTCTGTCAAGTTGGTTGTTGATCATTGCTAGAAAGCCAAAGTCTTGCCATAGATTTTCAAGCCCGATTTAAGTCAACATTGTAAATAGGCCACTAAGGAACATTCGATGTCATCTTGGTAAGCAACTCCAGTGTAGATTTGGCCTTGTGTTTTAGGTAATTGTCCTACTGAAAGGTGGATTCGTCTCCCATTGTCTGTTGGAAAGAAGACTGAACCAGATTTTCCTCTAAGATTTTGCCTGTGCTTAGCTATATTGAATTTATTTTTATTCTAAAAAACTCTGTAGTGCTTGCCAATGACAAGCATACCCATAACATGATGCTGCCACCAACATGCTTGAAAATATGAAGAATGGTACTCAGTGATGTGTTGTGTTGAATTTGCACCAGACATTGAATTCAGGACAAAAAGCTAATTTCTTTGCCACATTTTTTGCAGTATTACTTAAGTACCTTGTTGCAAATGATATTTGTATTCTATACAGGCTTCCTTCTTTTCACTCTGTCATTTAGGTTAGTATTGTGGAGTACAGTAACAACAATGTTGTTGATCCATCCTAATTTTTCTCATATCATAACCATTAAACACTGTAGCTGTTTTAAAATCCCCATTGGACTCATGGTGAAATCCCTGAGCAGTTTCAGTCCTCTCCGGCAACTGAGTTAGGAAGGACGCCTGTATCTTTGTAGTGACTGGGTGTATTGATACACCATCCAAAGCCTAATAAATGACTTCACCTCAAGGGGATATTCAGCTCAGATGTTGTTTTTTACACTACCATTCGGTGCCCTTCTTTGCGAGGCATTGGAAATCTGTGCTTGAAATTCACTCCTCGATTGAAGGACCTTACAGATGTGTGAATACTTATTGACTCCAGACATTTTTTTTACACATTTCTAAAATGTTCTACAAACAAAATTCCACTTTGACATTATGGGGTATTGTGTGTAGATCAGTGACACAAAATCTAAATGTAATCCATTTTGAATGTAGGCTATAAAACAACTAAATGTGGAAAAAGTAAAGGGATGTGAATGCTTTCTGACGGCACTTTATATACATTACCACAGAACTCTACAGGAAAAAGCCTGTCAATGCATATAAAGGTGTGCTGTCTAGGCCGGAGACGGAAGTCAAACAGTCCTTTCCTCTGGCGCAATCAGGGAGTTTCAGCTTGTGTCTTACTAGAATCCCTGTTTATCTGGGACACATTGCATGGTAGGGAGGTGAATGATGTTTTTCTCACTCTTAAACTTCCGTCGTGGCATACATGTGGTGAATATGAACGCTAAATACCTGTGGTGAATATGAACGCTAAATACCTGTGGTGAATATGAACGCTAAATACCTGTGGTGAATATGGATGCTAAATACATGTGGTGAATATAAATGCTAAATACATGTGGTGAATATGGATGCTAAATACATGTGGTGAATATGAATGCTGAATAAATGCTAAATACATGTGGAATGAAATATGAATATGAATGCTAAATACATGTGGTGAATATGAGCTAAATACATGTGGTGAATATGAATGCTAAATACATGTGGTGAATATGAATGCTAAATACATGTGGTGAATATGAATGAAATACATGTGGTGAATATGAATGCTAAATACATGTGGTGAATATGAATGCTAAATACATGTGGTGAATATGAATGAATGCTAAATACATGTGGTGAATATGAATAAATACATGTGGTGAATATGAATGCTAAATACATGTGGTGAATATGAATGCTAAATACATGTGGTGAATATGAATGCTAAATACATGTGGTGAATATGAATGCTAAATACATGTGAATATGAATGAATATGAATGCTAAATACATGTGGTGAATATGAATGTGAATATGAATGCTAAATACATGTGGTGAATATGAATGCTAAATACATGTGGTGAATATGAATGCTAAATACATGTGGTGAATATGAATGCTAAATACATGTGGTGAATATGAATGCTAAATACATGTGGTGAATATGAATGCTAAATACATGTGGTGAATATGAATGCTAAATACATGTGGTGAATATGAATGCTAAATACATGTGGTGAATATGAATGCTAAATGCATGTGGTGAATATGAATGCTAAATACATGTGGTGAATATGAATGCTAAATACATGTGGTGAATATGAATGCTAAATACATGTGGTGAATATGAATGCTAAATACATGTGGTGAATATGAATGCTAAATACCTGTGGTGAATATGAACGCTAAATACATGTGGTGAATATGAATGCTAAATACATGTGGTGAATATGAATGCTAAATACATGTGGTGAATATGAATGCTAAATACATGTGGTGAATATGAATGCTAAATACATGCTAAATACATGTGGTGAATATGAATGCTAAATACATGTGGTACATGTGAATATGAATATGCTAAATACATGTGGTGAATATGAATATGAATGCTAAATACATGTGGTGAATATGAATGCTAAATACATGTGGTGAATATGAATGCTAAATACATGTGGTGAATATGAACGCTAAATACATGTGGTGAATATGGATGCTAAATACATGTGGGGCTAAATAAAGCAACACAGGGAATCGAGGCACACAAAGCTTTAAGCAAAACGACACAAAATATACAGTAACTGGAATAACAGAATGTTTTGCTAATTCTGCATTGGGCACCATTATGTCACTGATATGTTATAAACCTGTTATAAATAAGCTTACCCAGTAGGTACAAATTGGATGCATGTATTGAATGTATGGCTCTGCCAGTCAAGGCCATAAGTAAATGTTACTGATATTCAAGACAGTATAAATGACATAATGCTCTATAGACTACCAATATGAGAGCGGTTGGCAATGCTATAGGCCTATACATAAAACAGTCCAGAAGAGCATCCACTTTGCAACTAAAATGACACTTTGGCTGCATTAAGAAAGGCAGCCCAATTATTGTCACGCCTTGGTCTTAGTATTTTGTGTTTTCTTTCTTTATTTGGTCAGGCCAGGGTGTGACATGGGTTATTGTGGTGTGTTTTTGTCTTGGGGTTTTGTGGGGTGTCTACGTAGTCTATGGCTGCCTGAGGCGGTTCTCAATCAGAGTCAGGCGATTATCGTTGTCTCTGATTGGGAACCATATTTAGGCAGCCATATTCTGTGAGTGTTTCCTGGGTGATTGTTCCTGTCTTTGTGTTTGCACCAGATAGGGCTGTTTCGGTTTTCGTTATTTCATTTCGTTATTTTTGTAGTTTCTGTATGTATAGTTTTTCCTTCATTAAAATATATCATGAATCATCATCACGCTGCATTTTGGTCCGATCCTTGTTCCACCTCTTCGTCAGAGGAGGAGATAGAAGAGAGCCGTTACAATTATGATATTTCACTAATTAGTCGTTTGACTAATCAGATCAGCTCTGAGAAAGATCTGACATGAAAAGATATGATGTAATTGGTCAGAAGACCAATAAATGGTAAAAAAAAAAACAATATATCAGAATTGGGGTGCCTGTCGAAATCCAGCCATATAACCAATCAAAATAAAAATGCACACACAAAATTTTGCACTGAATAAATGTATTGTGTCATCATGCAGAAATATTAAGGACATTGGGTGAGTGATATATTTTGGTATTGGGAGAACAAATCAAGCATGTGTGTGTGTGTCAATGAAAGAAAGCAATATTAATTTTATGACATCTGTAGCCTATAATGCGTAGAAATATGATTTAGAATAAGAAATCTATGCCTGTGCCTTTTCAACCCCCAGAATTTGGCTCAAGGTTTCAGTTTCATTTTAGGTATATGATACATAGTGCGATTGAGCTTCGATTATGTCCCTTCTTAGCAACCCCTACCCGTAATACCCAGTTTATAATCAATACAATTGGTACAGATATTGTGCAGCAACGCACGAGCGCACCCCCTCAGTCTATCAGCCGTCTCTTTGGATTACACCGGAATAGTCGGTATAGACATGGTAAATATAGCCGGCCAATCTTTTGCTCACTCACACATGTAGCACATTCGGTAAAACCCGTGCAGACAGGGCTTGCTCAGAGTAGGACGATGTAGCGCGCAACGTATACGTCACTGTGATGTTGACGATTACATAAAATGTAATTATTACCCAATCATATAACATCTGTTGCCAGAATTACGTGATATTCGACCATTACAATATAACATCAACAATATAATTTTCATAGAACTTAGACTGACGGTAGTGATTATTTATCCATTTCACTTCAGATGGCATCCATTATTTCGGGTAGGTGGGGTGGGGTGGGGTGGGGGGGTACAAAACCATAAATTACAGGTAAAGAAATAACGAAAATCCGTCTCAGAGAGAAAGGTAAATCTACAAAATGAACACGTCTAATAAACGCTCTTATGGTTCGTTTGGACATGTAAGCATCATAGCCGAGAGATTTCTGTAGCCTAGTCTCGTTGAATCTACAGTGGGCAGTGAGGCAAGTGCCTAGTGTCTGACTGAGTATGGATCTAGCTGTGTTCAGCGTTTCAGTGGGAAGGCACAGGAAGGGGGCACAGAATTCATGCAAGGTGAATCCGCTGACCATGGGCTATCTCAGGAACAGTGGCACAATCACAATCATGTGCTATAATGTTCACAGCAGTATAGTCTGTATTGGCTCTACATTTGGATATAATAATCACACTCACGCACACGCACACGCACACGCACACGCACACACACGCTTTAGATAAACGTGCAGAGCGGCAGTGAGTCCAGGCGTTTCCTCTGATATTTTATTGATCTCCAGCGGTTGTAGGTTGGGCTACGCCAAAAATGCCATGCATGCTTCGGGCCTCATATCGATTTTATTGCCTTGTTTTTCAATTAAACCTAGACAGACACATTGCACAAACATATGACAGTGGCTATCCTCATGGCATATATCTAGTCATCGAATGTGTTGTAAACCGGTATGAATGTGGTTTTCCAATTCAGGAAAAAAACGAAACCCTGGTGCAGATCCTGCCATAGCATGGTGTCGCCAAAGCAAACCCAATTGAACCTTACAGACGCATAGTTGGGAGAGAGCTACAATTCTGTCCGCCTTGATTGAATTTGAGTCTAATACAAGGAATAGTGTAAACTATACCCCATTGTAGAGGCCAGTTATAACAAAATGTACAATCTCACATGACCCCCCACCCCCACTTTATTCGACCCCGTCCTACTCCTATAAAACGCTCTCTCCATCAACTATCTAGAAAAAGGTCAATCCGATCGGTTGAGGTAATTCTGAACAAATATTTCGTTCTACCAAGGGTTGAAGAACAATCGTTAACGGTGTTTGCAGGGATTGCTTGGCTAGGAGGACTATAAGCTATGATAGCTTTCATCCACTGTATTTTACCACTGTTAAGGGTAGCTGTCCATCCATATTAGCCAGCAATAAGAATTCATAAGCTTATATTGATTTGGGTGATTTCTAGCAGGAGACTATCTATGGTAGATGTGTTTGTTTTATATTATTGCCTGTCTGCCTGCCTGTAATGCTAATAGCCCTATACTATTTTCTCAAATCACTGCATTTTAACGGACCATTAATAGAGAAGTCATATTTTATCCTGCTCATATTACGTGTATGATCATCAGTGCACGCACGCGGGCACCACTCGGCTATTGACACTGATGGAAAGACACATTCGAATGCGTAAAATATAAATGAATAGCCTAAAGATATCCGCCTCTGTATTTTTGGTAAGAACCGAAACCTCACATATTTGTTATGTTTGCGGTGAAGTAGCGCTCAGCAAGGAGATGTCAGACGCTGACGCCCGATTGCGCTGAGGATTCGGAAGGGAGGAGAGTGTGGAACCAAGGGAAGAGGGCAGGAATAGTATAAATATGTAAGCTTACACTTCGTAGTTCTTGTGTACGATCCTTCATTGTTTCCCCGCCGTGCTGGCTAAAATATAATCGCCTGGGTTTTTCCGCCTCGTTGTCTTCTTATGTCCAAAGGTCCGACAATTTGATATTTTCTTCTAGTATTCAAATGAGGGGATAGCTTATGAGTCTCCTCTGTTAGCTACCTTCTCTGCCTTTTTCCCTTTTCTCTAGTCCCCCCTCTACCGTGCTTGTGCGTCCTCCTTGGCGGTGCAGTGTCGCCCCGCAGCGCGCTCCGACTCCAGCAAACGAATGCGATACGAGCGCGGTACTGATGCTGCAAAAAAAAAAAAGGATGAAAAAAGAAGCGATGCGGAGGGATGGAACTCTGTGCGCACGCGCGGTCTCCCTCTCTCCATCTCTAACACTTTACCTGCTATCCCTCCCCCTCCGCCCTTTTTCCCTTCGGTGTCTATCCGCAGCGCGTAATCGGTCGGCGCTCCAAGCCAACCAGTGAACTGTAGTTTGTTTTAGGTGAATTAAAATCATTTGGTGGAATTCAATCCACGTGCATGGAGACTGGGTAGGGCAACGGAAACCCCAGCCCCCCTTCCCAAAGGAGCGGTTTCCTCAAGGGGCTCAGGGTGGTCTATAGTGGCAGGCAGAAGGAAGTGAGATAATCAGAGGATGAGGGGATGTTACCCCCATTAAACACGTTTTTTTAAATTATCGGAAGCCACCACTTCAATGCACAAGAGCTCTATTTATGAGCTGTCCACCACAAACTGGCAAACGCCATCATAATGACTGGAATAGAAGTCAGCTGTAGACTAAAAGGCAATGTAGCCTAATGATTTAGAGAATTCGATATCAGACTTTACTTTCTGTTTTAATATTAGGCTAATGCAGACTATTTTACTGATAGGCCTAGATTTTGAAAACCGTAACAAAATTGTATAAGGTAAAACAAAAAAAAGTAAAAGTTATTAGATTGTTATACATCTAGACCTGCGTTCTAATCGCCTATAACCTGAGGCAAATGACATCAAAGTTGTTTCAACATTTCTTTGCTTAATTCAATTAGAATAGGCTACCATGTTAGATTTCTTTGTGAGTCTACATCTTGTGTCAAAGTTATCTTATTGTATACCGTATTCAGTGGCCTTTCCCCCCAAACCAACAGAAGGAGTCATATTACTAAACATAACATGAATATTGTCTTCAACCTCATGTTACAATTCCATTTCCTCACATGTTGACTCAATTGATCAGAGTTGTGCACTCACATTCCACATTGACAGTATCCCTGAATGTCCCCTGACTGTTTGAGCATAGCCTACTGCAAAGAAGAATCAATAAGAGCTCCTAACATTATTCAATGCCTGTATTCAAGGCAATGTATGGACTTCAGGTCCTAATAATGCACACGATGTCCTCATTCAGTGGAATCCTTCGTCTAGCCCAGATAACCCAACCTGTGGCTTGGCATGGTCCAGCACTATCTGAAATACTTCTCAGTTTTAATTACAGTAACAGGTACTGAGGTTAGGCCGAAGTTGTTAGGCTACCAATATTTACACGTGAGAAATTCAAAGGATAAACATATACTATCTACCAACGAATCAGCACCTATGTTATGCAGTGACGTCTTATATCCAGTAAGATAGTTCATAAATTGGGCCAAGGTGCAGATTCATTTCAAATAAGAATTTTATGATTGTGATGAACTCACGCTCTGCTCTCATTTCCTTGGAAGTGGCAGCATGGCCAGTGATGAACTGTCTTGTACTGTATAACCCACCTTGATGTCCTCCATTTAGCTGGCATAGAGTAGAAAGAAAAAAGCAGAGATGAGGCAGGTTTAAAACATCGCCGATAGAGTGGGGGTCCATCTCACTAAAAAGGGGTTATATCCTGAAGGAGACCCCGATAGTCGTTACATGTCACATATGCCTGATACACACTATAGGGGCGACCTGAACTATACCCCGCTGGCTCAGATAACTTCTTTTCACATTGTCCTGCAGAGTTACAGTAACTATGGTGGATGTGTAACCAGTTCAGCCCAGTACAGTTTGGCTTGGCTCGGCACAGTTTGGCTCAGCTCAGTTTGTCTGAGTAGGCTGAAATAGATACAGTAATGAAATCCACTGTGCACATTGCTCTGTTTTAACTGGGTAACTGGGTAACCTGTTATTTTCCTTTCTAACAAGTTCTCAGCTGTCCTCACAAAACCAGGCCTGCTGAAAAGGACTCCGAGTTAAGGCCTACAACTGAAATAATTAAAAACATGATCTGGAGGAAGTGAAGTCAGAGATTATACCTGTCATATACACCCCAAATATCTTGGGCAGTTTAAGTGCTTCCTTCAAAAAGTCGTAAAAACATTTCACTCCAGGAATTAATCTTTAGGGGTGATTATCCTTTTCTAAATAATCAGCCGTTATAATTCGAATTCTAAACTGTCATCACAAAACCCTTATGGAAAAACAACATGAATTTCATGTGAACACATGATCTTATGTGAAGTTGATGTGATAACATGTGACAATATGTAAAGCAACGTGATATCATGAAACTACACATGTGAAAACCTGAACACATGTGAAGTGTTCCAAAAACGTGTTTTCGCATGATTTCACGTGAAATTTCAGACAAAATCATGTGATTTTCCACATGTGAAATATTTGAGTTTCTCTGTAAAGGAATACAGGGCCAAATCCTACTGTAACTTGGTATCCATGAATATATATATATATATATTTTTTTTTGTTGTGTCAAATCACCAACTGGCAACCCATCCCTTATGGGATTAATTGACACATTAAACAAACATTACAATAATTTACAATGATAATTAAATGATAATTCTTCTTCCGGGGTTCTCTGCACTCACTGTGCTTTGCATAAAGAGTGAAAAAAAGAAACAAAGAAAGAAAATCAATACATATTAGTAAATAAGGTTATCCAAACAATAATTACGTCCCTAAAGCAGTAAAATAATATACAAACATATATACAGTGGTCATTAAATGTTATCTGATCTTCATCTAAGTCACAACAATAGACACACACAGTCTGCTTAAACTAATAACACACAAGCAATTATAATGTTTCATCTCTTTCTTGAACACACTGTGTAAACATTCACACTGCAGGTCGGGAAAAGTATGTGAACCCTTGTATTTAATAACAGGTTGACCCTCCTTTGGGAGCAATAACTTCAACCAAACGTTTTCAGTAGATACGGATCAGACCCACACAACTATCAGGAGGAATTTTGGACCATTCCTTTTTACAAAACTTTTTCAGTTCCACAATATTCTTGGGTTGTCTGGTGTGAACCGCTCTCTTGAGGTCATGCCACAGCATCTCAATCTGGTTGAGGTCAGGACTCTGACTGGGCCACTCCAGAAGGTCAGGACTCTGACTGGGCCACTCCAGAAGGTCAGGACTCTGACTGGGCCACTCCAGAAGGTCAGGACTCTGACTGGGCCACTCCAGAAGGTCAGGACTCTGACTGGGCCACTCCAGAAGGTCAGGACTCTGACTGGGCCACTCCAGAAGGTCAGGACTCTGACTGGGCCACTCCAGAAGGTCAGGACTCTGACTGGGCCACTCCAGAAGGTCAGGACTCTGACTGGGCCACTCCAGAAGGTCAGGACTCTGACTGGGCCACTCCAGAAGGTCAGGACTCTGACTGGGCCACTCCAGAAGGTCAGGACTCTGACTGGGCCACTCCAGAAGGTCAGGACTCTGACTGGGCCACTCCAGAAGGTCAGGACTCTGACTGGGCCACTCCAGAAGGTCAGGACTCTGACTGGGCCACTCCAGAAGGTCAGGACTCTGACTGGGTCACTCCAGAAGGTCAGGACTCTGACTGGGCCACTCCAGAAGGTCAGGACTCTGACTGGGCCACTCCAGAAGGTCAGGACTCTGACTGGGCCACTCCAGAAGGTCAGGACTCTGACTGGGCCACTCCAGAAGGTCAGGACTCTGACTGGGCCACTCCAGAAGGTCAGGACTCTGACTGGGCCACTCCAGAAGGTCAGGACTCTGACTGGGCCACTCCAGAAGGTCAGGACTCTGACTGGGTCACTCCAGAAGGTCAGGACTCTGACTGGGTCACTCCAGAAGGCACATTTTCTTCTGTTCAAGCCATTCTGTTGTTGATTTACTTCTGTCTTTTGGGTTGTTGTCCTGTTGCATCACTTAACTTCTGTTGAGCTCCCATTGGCAGACAGATAGCCTTACATTCTCCTGCAAAATGTCTTGATAAACTTGGGAATACATTTTTCTGTCGATGATAGTAAGCTGTCCAGGCCCTGAGACAGCAAAGCAGCCCCAAACCATGATGCTCCCTCCACCATACTTTACAGTTCGGATGATGTTGGTGTGCTGATGTTTTAATGTTGGTGTGCTGATGTTTTGATCTAGGTGTGCTGTGCCTTCTTTTCTCCACACATAGTGTTGTGTGTTCCTTCCAAACAACACAACTTTAGTTTCATCTGTCCACAGAATATTTTACCAGTAGCGCTGTGGAACATCCAGGTGCTCTTTTGCGAACTTCAGACGTGCAGCAATGGTTTTTTTGGACAGCAGTGGCTTCTTCCATGGAGTCCTCCCATGAACACCGTTCTTGTTTAGTGTTTTACGTATTGTAGACTCGTCAACAGAGATGTTAGCATCTTGCAGAGTAAGTCTTTAGCTGACACTCTAGGATTCTTCTTAACCTCAATGAAGGAAAAAAACATTTTTTTGAAGGAGTAGCAACAGTGCTGAACTTTCTCCATTTATAGACAGTTTGTCTTAACGTGGACTGACTTTCAGAGATACTTTTGTTACCCCTTCTAGCTTTATGCAAGGCAACAATTCTTAATCTTAGGTCTTCTGACATCTCTTTTGTTCAAGGCATGGCTCACATCAGGCAATGCTTCTTGTGAATAGAAAACTCAATCTTTGTGAGTGTTTTTTAATGGGGCAGGGTGGCTCTACCCAAAATCTCCAATTTCGTCTCATTGATTCTTCTCCAGGTTAGTTGACTCCTGACTCCAATTAGATTTTGGAGTCATTAGCCTAGGGGTTTGCATACTTTTCCCAACCTACACAGTGAATGTTTAAATTATGTATTCAATATAGACAAGACAAGAAAAATACAATAATTTGTGTTTTATTAGTTTAAGCACACTGTGTTTGTCTATTGTTGTGAATTTTATATCAAATTTATGCAAAAATCCAGGTAATACCAAAGGGTTCACATACTTTTTTCTGCCACCGTGCATACAGACACACTGTATACAGTACACACACACACACACACACACACACACACACACACACACACACACACACACACACACACACACACACACACACACACACACACACACACACACACACACACACACACACACACACACACACACACACACACACACACACACACACACACACACACACACACACACATCTACCATTGACCCCAATACATGGTTTACATGAAAGTATGGGTTAACGCGTGTAAATTGAGCCCACAGGTATCAAATTATTGAGTAGTTAAATAATCACTTGCACCACGATAGGTCTACTCAGTTTATTGAATGACAGTACAAGCAGAAAATAGAAATTGCAAACAAATGTGAAAGGAAAGGAACATAAACATACCAAAAAATGATAAATACAGTGAAAACTAAATGTAAGTGACGTACTGTATGTAAGCCACATTTGCTTTCTCAGCTATTGCCAAGTGTCATGTCAATTGAGGAATGTGGTCATGTTCCTGTTACCTTGGTCTAATACAGAGCATGAGTCCCAAATGGAACCCTATTCCCTATAGAGTGCACTACATTTGACCAGAGCCCTATGGGCCCTGGTCAAAGGAATGCACTAGAAGTGGAATCCAGAGTCAGTGGTCTCACCCACTTCATCTGGGTGGTAATGAATCAGCAAAAGCACTTGGGTAATGTTCCTCTTCAAGCAGGCCTCAAGTAGACCTAAAATCCCTCCTTTCACATTACTTTCAATACGTTTTTTTTTGTGTGCCACAGTTATACGAGTAATACTGAAACCCCAACTATTTGGATGTATCAGACACTACCTAGAATTGCGCAACAAAAAATACACAAAAAAAAGGTCAATATTGAGAAATAATTTAGTTTTTTGACAGAAAGAAAAAATATATGAATGTAAGAGGCAACCCTGAAGCAATGAGGCATTTTATCGCCTTGGAAAGGAAAGACCGAGCTTGTCAACGCAAGCTAATTGGTTGACCTATCGATTTAATGCATTAAAAAAAACTGATTTACCATTAGCCTCATGTCACAAAGGTGAAGCAGAGAGAAAACGGCAAAGGACTGTCTGGCATGGCATGTGTTGTTGCGGCCTTATGCTCCACAGAGAGTGAAGAGGAGAAAATAGTCCTATGAGGCTCAGCTGGTAAGAGCATTGGTTAGAGGTTGTCGGTTTGCTTCCCGCTCGGGGTCACATATTCTAAAAATATATGCACCGTACTGTAAGTCCTTTTGGATAAAAGCATCTGCCAAATGGCATATGTTATTATATTATTATAATTAAGTAAGTCAATTAACATGAGGGGCACCGTTCACAGGAAGGTCCTGTGAGAACCCTGGAAGAGGGTGGGTAACGTCTCTGTCGCTCTGTCCCAGTCACGGACGTAACTCAGCCTACCCTGGGACCCAGGTGAGGGGGCATACTGATCACAGAAGGCTCCTTTAAGGCTGGGGCCGCAAACCACAGACAGGGAGACATAAAGAGTGCCGTGTTTCAACTTGAAACTTTGGTTAACGTTCATGCCCCTTTGAGGGGTTATGGAGCCCTTTCCTAGCAGGTTATCGTTCCATCTGTTGTCGCGGTCCCACACCTCAAAGCGCAAGGTTCTGTTAGGGAACACAGAGAGTGGGTGAATGAGATAGAGCACTCTAAGTAAGAGCAGTGGTAATACACAAAATATTCACAATGCTGGCTAAATGTAATTGTTTTTCTAAATGTTTTTATTTTATTATTATTTTTACTCTTACAAGGTTTTATAGAATAGGGAGCATAATTAGCAAACTGGAAACTACCCTGGAGATCCCACCGACAAAGACACAGAGAGGCCAAAACACCCTTATCATATGTCTTGTTGCTCCACTTATTCCTTTGCACAGGATGCCTATACATAGTAACCCTCAAGAGACTATTTAACATAAAAATTGAAAAAGACTCACTGTTTACTTTTCAAATCCACTGTTCCATACTGAATCCTATAGTTCCAGTAGGGGAAGTCATTGTTCCAGATCACAGGAGTGGAACCGCCTTGCTTTCCGTAGAGGACCTTGACATAGCCGTCTGTCTTAGAGAAGTAGTCGCCCCAGAGCCCCGTAGCTCGGACCACCGTCACATTCATCCTGGCCACGCCCGGTTTACTGGGGCAGCAGTTGGAGTCCACATTCCTGTGACCGCTACAGATACAGGCGCAGCCTTTGTTGCGTCTCCCTGTCTTGCAAGCAGAAGGGCAGGAGGTGGACACAGAGTAATTTTGGATGTAGTCTCTGATGGCATTGCGCAGGTTGGCCTTAAGGATGGGGTTGTCTCTGGCCAGGAAATGCAGGGAGCTGAGCTGGTAGGAGACCACACCAGGGACCTTTTTCAGGGTCTTCAGCCAGGTTTTATAGCCAGACTTCTTGTCAGGGTTGAAGAGGATGTCCTCAACCTCGACGTTGCCGCCCTGCACTTCGGTGACGCGGTCCGAGAAGGTGGCTCCGAAGCTTACGCCTGTCTTCAGTTTATTGCTCAGGGACTTGCAGTACTTGGTCTCGGCGCTGATCGTGACACCCTTGATGGTGCCACTGGCTTCCACCCCCAGACAGTTGCTGACAGAATGGAGGGAGAGGCCGTTCATGGCCATCTTACAGGTGCGTATGGCTGTGGTGGAGTGCACCCGGCCCCCCAGGTGCACGTTGCGGATGTAGTGGGTGCCATAGATGGAGATGAATTGGCTGTAGGCAGGTTTGTTGTGGGTGTACGTGCTGGGCAGGTTTTTTAGGGAGTCCTGAAACTCCTGGCTCAGAGGGGGCTGGGTTCGGATGCGAAAGCTAAGGACAGAGAGAGAGGTATGATGAATAAAAACAACTTCAACAACATGGAGAACACCGTTTTTTTTCCCCGTACACAACTTATATAAATAGCTGTCGGCTTTTTTGTTGTTGCTTTAGCCCGCCTTAATTTACATCCTGTGGCACTAAAAATCAAAATTTCGACTCACGTGTAATATTCGCATTTGAATTCATGGCTAGTAAAAGAGAACTTGTCATTGGTGGAGTGGCCTCTGGCGAACATGGCAGTTTTGGAGTGTGTGCCTCCAACAGCAACCCCAGCAATGCCCTTGATTCCCAGGCCAGCCTTCCAGCTGATGCTGGCAGCGTTAGCGGTCTCCTTTAGAACGGAGGTGCTCGACTCGTACATCTGGCTGCTGAGGCTCCGACGACACTTCACCTTTGTGCGCCAGTCCAGTACGGAGAGCGGTAACTTCTGGACCTGGCCGTCCATCAGAGTGTTGGTGCACAGGGTGCAGTTACCATCGTGCCCACCCACCATGAACTTCCGCACATCCACCACAAAGGCGCCGGAGGTCTTCATCTTGACGATGTTGAAACCCTCTCCGGCCAGGTTGTGACCGGGGACGAACGGAGCCTTCTGGCAGTCGGTGAAGGAGCCAGTGTGGCAGCCGTGACACACAGGGAGGAAGAGGAGGAAGAGTAGAAGGTTGACAGGCATGGCAGGTGCTGGGAAGAGAGACATTTGGCAAATGTGGTGTGACAAAGGCAGGGGATAGACATAGAAAGAATATCATGAGGGATTTTAGAAATAAAGTTCTAAGATTTTGCAATTGCCATCCCACTGGGCAAAGACCTCACATCAACATCACAAAAACGGGTATATTTACTACATTTGGGTGTATTAATAAAGGACAACATCTATAAAACGTCTCAGGTCACTGTGAAAACCACACGGAAGTTCAGGCATTCCAAGATTTGTGTTTCCCACATTGCCTTTAAAAGGTCACTGAAGTGAATGAATTGGAAAACAATATAACATAAATCATACATTGGATATAAGAGGAGTTACTGATGCAAACATCTTGGATTCAGATGTAAAGCCACGCAAAGGTTGACCCTTAATGGGAAGAGTTTGCTGTACATACTGTATGAGAGAATCATTTTGATCAAGTATATCTTAAAATCAGTTTCAAAGTGAATATAAGTTATTTTAGAACTCATGTTACTTTGAGGAGCAAATGGATTGTTATTTGATTTACCGATCTGCCATCATATCCTAAAGAGGACTTTCTAGTAATAAATAAATACACGATTTAGTACTAATATTGTTTCTCTATCTCTCAATTTCTCCGTACTGTGCAACAATGATTACAGTATTCATACTCTTCACTGACTGAATGGCGCTCTCATTTGAACGCTCTTTGATCATCCAAATAACTAAACCTTATATTAGGCAGTATGGTCTTTTGGACAATCAAGCTCTTTTAATTCTCTGGATTGTGATGATTTCTCTTATTAACTGTTGGAAATAATCAAGTGAGTTAACAATAGTTCAAGGGTTCACAATAGTGACTATATGACCATCATGTAGATGACGAAAATAGAACTGAAATTCAGAATAACGTTACTTCCTTTTGAATACTTTATATCAAGTGTGATGATTCATAAAATATGTACATTGAGTGGCAATGAAACAATAGTGCATTTTCTACAAGAGGAATGTAATCAAATGATTTGGACTCACCTTACACAGAGATGTTGGTATTTTGAGGTGAAATATATTGGACCGTAAACCTACTTATCTTTATATACCAACATTCCGATTGGTGAATGGGGAGTGGCTAACAGAGATATACCCATTTATGGAGTAGCCTGTGACAAACCAAACCACCAACTAAGCACACCCACACACTTTCTCACAACCTCTAACACCCAAATATACCCATACACACAACGCAAATACAAGGGGACAGGCATACTTAGTTTTTTTTCAATTGTTTTAGCACAATTTTGAAAACAGGGCCTGGTTTGTCAAACCACGACACACAATTAGCACCACCCTACACAAAAGTAGCACAACACTTCAGATCATTTGCAAAATGGAACACTTTTGTCAAAACTATACACGACTTCATAAAAAAAAGATTTTGTTACCACGAAACACGCACATTTCATATTCAATATTTTTGAACCAGTTACACACTGCTGTTGCTAACCTAAAATACTTTTAGCAAGTCTAATTGTCAGTGATTAGAGTGCTGTAAATTAAGTACACAGAGAAAGTGCAACTATACAAACACTACACAAGACCAATGCTGCAGACTGAGGAAAATGTCATTTATTTCACTCCATATACCCAAATCAGTCAACATGGAGAATCACAACAAAACATGTCCCCGTTTTCATGCTACTACAGTAGTGTGCATAACACTGTTAGGTCAGCAAACAACAGACAAACGTAAAATACTGTATCCAGTACAGGTTACAATTACAGTAAACAACAACAGACAAACGTAAAATACTGTATCCAGTACAGGTTACAATTACAGTAAACAACAACAGACAAACGTAAAATACTGTATCCAGTACAGGTTACAATTACAGTAAACAACAACAGACAAACGTAAAATACTGTATCCAGTACAGGTTACAATTACAGTAAATAACAACAGACAAACGTAAAATACTGTATCCAGTACAGGTTACAATTACAGTAAACAACAACAGACAAACGTAAAATACTGTATCCAGTACAGGTTACAATTACAGTAAACAACAACAGACAAACGTAAAATACTGTATCCAGTACAGGTTACAATTACAGTAAACAACAACAGACAAACGTAAAATACTGTATCCAGTACAGGTTACAATTACAGTAAACAACAACAGACAAACGTAAAATACTGTATCCAGTACAGGTTACAATTACAGTAAACAACAACAGACAAACGTAAAATACTGTATCCAGTACATGTTACAATTACAGTAAATAACAACAGACAAACGTAAAATACTGTATCCAGTACAGGTTACAATTACAGTAAACAACAACAGACAAACGTAAAATACTGTATCCAGTACAGGTTACAATTACAGTAAACAACAACAGACAAACGTAAAATACTGTATCCAGTACATGTTACAATTACAGTAAATAACAACAGACAAACATAAAATACTGTATCCAGTACAGGTTACAATTACAGTAAACAACAACAGACAAACGTAAAATACTGTATCCAGTACAGGTTACAATTACAGTAAACAACAACAACAAACAAAAAATAATCTGAAAAAAAACTGACAATATTGTACAGAAAATACTACAGTAAACATACTATACATTATCTCTTCGCCTTGCTGGATCTGGTCAGAGAATTATCAACATCACAAGCAATATCGTCATTAGCAAGACAACGTGGGAAGAACCGTCTTGAATGACGAATCCATCCCTGCACAGCTGCGGCATCGACTTGGTCACAGGCGTCCTCCATGGCCTGAATGAGGGGTACCTGAGCCCGGGGCTGGAGATCGTAAACCTTCCTGGCCTGAATGAGGGGTACCTGAGCCTGGGGCTGGAGATCGTAAACCTTCCTGGCCTGAATGAGGGGTACCTGAGCCTGGGGCTGGAGATCGTAAACCTTCCTGGCCTGAATGAGGGGTACCTGAGCCTCGGGCTAGAGATCGTAAACCTTCCTGGCCTGAATGAGGGGTACCTGAGCCTCGGGCTAGAGATCGTAAACCTTCCTGGCCTGAATGAGGGGTACCTGAGCCTGGGGCTGGAGATTGTAAACCTTCCACCGCCATGCAGAGAACAACTCTTCGATAGGGTTTAGAAACAGAGAGTATGGTGGAAGGTATAGTACTGTCAACTGTGTGTGGTCCTTCTGTAGCTCAGTTGGTAGAGCATGGTGCTTGTAATGCCAGGGTAGTGGGTTCAATCCCCGGGACCACCCATACGTAGAATGTATGCACACATGACTGTAAGTCGCTTTGGATAAAAGCGTCTGCTAAATGGCATATATTACTGTGGTTTTGAAACCAGTTCTGGACCAAAGCAGAGCGGTGGAATGACACATTGTCCCAGATGACCGTGTATTGCATCTGGTGCATTTCATTACCTGCTGTGACGATGTGGTGCAATCGGTCCAAAAATGGGAGAATGTGAGGTGTAAGGGCCCATTTTGGCATGACGGAGGACAACCCCATGCTGTGAAATGGCAGCGCTAAGGGTGATGTTACCCCCACGTTGCCCCACGTTGCCCTGGGACATTGATTATAGCCCTGTGGCCAATGATATTTCTGCCTCTATCTTCTTGCTTTTGTGAGGTTGAACACTGCCTCATCAATATATATGAATTCATGCAGGATTTCCTCAGCATCCATCTGCAAAACTCCCTGAAATACAGTGAAAGACAAGATTGGGTAGTTCAGGATAGGTCTAGTATACAGTCAATGTAAAAACGTCATGTGTGCAGTCTGCAACATCACAGTGCTAAAGAGAACAATACAAACCTCCACATACTCAAGCCGCAGCCATTTGACCCTCTCTGATTCCGCGCAAAAGGCACTCGATAAAGTTGTTTCATTTGAACCTGATGTCTTTTCAGGATGCGTGCCAGTGTTGACTGAGAGACCTGATGGACATTATTGAAAATGGCATGGTCACCGATAATGTTGGCTTGTAGTTCTCTGAGCCTGATGGCATTATTGGCCAAAACCATGTTTATTATCTCTCTCTCTTGTTCTTCCGTGAATATGGGCCCCCTTCCTCCTTGTCGTTCCCGACCCTCAATCCTATGTGGAGAATAATACATGTAACTTACTGTACAATGTCACAGGAAGGGGTATCACAAGTGCTGATATGGTGCTGACAATAAGCAGCAGATTACTGTAACTGTAGACAGATCTTCTTTTACATGTTTTCCTGTCGAAACATCCTTATGACAGATGCCACTGTATATCTGCTAAGATCTGGCTGAAATCTCAGTCCAGCCTCCCTCAGCGTCAATCCATGGTTCACAACATGGTCCACTAGTGTTGCACGAATGTCATTTGATAAGTTTGGTCCTCTTCTTCTTTGTGCACGTTCTCCTCCTGCTTCAGGTCTTCCTCGACCTCTGGCTCGGCCTCTTCCTCTTCCTCTACCTCCTTCTCCTCCTCTGTGTACTCCTCCTCTCACCCTCACTCTTCTTCTGACTCCTTCCATTTTGGTTGAAGACAGATGAACCTACCTGCTTCATTTTTATAGTGCTTAAACCTGATTGGTGTGTCTACAATTTAGCAATCATGTGTTTGTGTGCCTGATGGCTGTGTTTAACAGATTGGCTCATAGGTGTGGTAATTTGACAGTCAGTGCTTTGGAATTGCAAAGAAGTGACATCATGATATAGTTCTGTGTCTGATGTATACAAGTGTGTTTAGTGTTTTGCAAATCACTGTGTGTAATGTTTTGCAAATAGTGTGAAGCTGACAATGTGCTTACAGTTGTGCATATCTAGCCTTGTGTTTTGCTCCTTAAGTAAAATTTTAGTGTGTATGCAATCGTAAAAAACTGCAATAAAAAAACATATCACTTCACTTTATTTAGCCTTATTTAGTTTTATGATTTCCCATTGACAGACCAGTAAAATTGTTCTGACACACACTCTGTCTTGCTCCCTCCAACTGCATATTTTATGACAGTCCCAGCCCTGAACATTGAGAGTTCCATCAGGCCCTCGGTTTTTTCATCTGATGAGAAATGAATGCTCAGGAGTATAAAACCAGATGTGTCAAATGTACATTAATGTTGCATTCTTCAAGATACCCTTTGGAGTGTGCACATCAGTAACTGTTGTTTTCCAATCCATTGCACTTTGCGCTTTCGCTCCACCATTTCCTGGTTGCTAAACCTCTAATAGTTCACCTAATTTCAGTTTATGTGACAAAATAAGCCTGGTATAGGGTAGAGAATCATTGTACCATCTAAAATATATTTTCCGTAACCAAGAATATTGTTATTTCTGCTGTTTGAAGCTGATGTGCCAAACAAGTAACAAAAACCAAAGTTAAGAACAGGAAGCATAGAAATAGTGCACATAGAACAGATCCGCTGTTTCTTAGACTTGCTTTCAAGTAGAATGATAGATCTATCATATCATAGCTATCATATCTATGTGAATTTGGTTTGGTCAACCAAAAAGTTGCATATTGGCACTTTCATGTTGTGTCTGCAGTGAACTTGGGTAAATACTGTAGACATTTTAGACAGATTGTCCTGTATGTGTGACAAATGGAATCCAGCACATTGTTTAGTGTGCACACACAAACATGTAATACGACTTTGTATTAAAATGTGTTACTATTATAAATGTGTTACATGAATTACGCAACTAAATATACAGGAAATTAATTGAATATGGCTCTCAACATTGATTTCAGACACAGGGTTTGTTGAGCATTTCCCCAGTGTTTTACCCAAAAGGCTCAGACTTCTCTGGTTCCGTCCACGCGTGATGTCACCCGTGTCTCACCGGGTCATGGCTCCAGCGGACCTGCTCTATCTAGGAGCCAAGGCAAGGCCCTGGTTCACTTTCAGCTGGCTCCCGAGTGGCACAGCTGTCTAAGGCACTGCATCTCAGTGCTAGAGGGGTCACTAAAGACCCTGGTTCAATTCCAGGTTGTATCACAACTGGCTGTGATTGGGAGTCCCATAGGGCGGTGCACAATTGGCCCAGTGGCGTTAGGGTTTGGCTGGGGCAGGCCGTCATTGTAAATAAAATACAATTCTTAACGGACTTAGTTATAAAAAGGTTAAATACAAAATAAAAAAATGACATAACAATGGCTAACTGTGAATGTTAACACCTTCTCAGAAAGCAACAGTCTTGCATGTTGCAGTTGCTGATTCTGTCGATCACACTCCTGATGGAACCAAAATAACACTAGAGCTCACATTAACACGAAACACTGGCGGCCCACTGGTCTGGTGGTAAGTTTCAATGGAAAAGCACCATTAGTGATGGGGTACAACTGGTTTCCATTGGCTCATTACAGCAGCTGTGATGCTGGAACAGTAGAGATAGGAGTTTTATTGTTAGGTTCCAAAATGGTTGTTTCATTTATTTAGTAGGCCTAGTAGTGTAGTAATAGTAGTAGTGGTAGTATTAGTTGTACTAGTAGTGTAGTAGTAGAAGTAGTATTGGTAGTATTAGTTGTAATAGTAGTAGAAATGACTACAGTCGACACATTGCTTGGGTATGCTTTGTGAGAGTGTAACTGTGTGTGAGAATGTGCATGTGTGTGTGTGTACAGAACAGCCTCAGATGTGTTGAAAGGGAAGAAGACAAATACATGACTCAGCAGAAAAGTTGGGAAAAGTCACACCTCTCAAATGGCTCTGCCGAGACGGCACCTTCTCTTATAACAGAAAGAGGAACTTAGTTCCCTTTTTTTATGGCAAGTCAGTCAAAATGAGCTTCATCTGCTTGTCTTTACTTCTCACTTCACCCCAAGTGGCCTCAGGATTGTCGGCCAACGGACAAATTGCCTGCCAGCATGGTTTTTGCTGAGCATGCTGTAATACCTGTTGCGTATTGCTGTCTGCATGGCCTGGTTTGAACTGAGGGTGTGGGTTTCCATGTTTCCATGTCAGTCTACTGTAGTCTGTCTGTTGCAGTAGTGGTTATTGATATGTAGCCTAGTAAAATGGGTTGTTCAACCCTTTTGTGGGGGGAGAAGCTTGTCACGTTCTCTGATGATACAAGACTGATGATTAAAGACCTTCAGACCACAATGTTGTAAGCAATTTAAAATATGAACTACATATGCACCGCAGCCCTTGTCATGGGGCGGCAGGGTAGCCTAGTGGTTAGAGCATTGGACTAGTAACTGGAAGGTTGCAAGTTCAAACACCCGAGCTGACAAGATACAAATCTGTTGTTCTGCCCCTGAACAGGCAGTTAACCCACTGTTCCTAGGCTGTCATTGAAAATAAGAATTTATTCTTAACTGACTTGCCTAGTTAAATAAAGGTAAAATAAAAAAATGGAACTAATTAACACAACAGTTTTAGCACAGGAGAATCCTCTAATTGTCTGAGCAGCCAGAGGAAATCCCAGATGCTTACATGGCCTGAGACATGACCTCAGCAGATTTACAATAAATATGTCTATTTAAAAACATACATTTTTTTACAGATTAAACCAAGATCCACATCTGACCCATAAGCACTCAGGTCCTCTGAGAGATCAAATTATGTTCAGTCTAACCGGCAGGATGCAGAGGCGTAAAGGGGACTGATGACGGACATATACATTTACTGTTTCAGTTTCAGGTGGAAGCCAAAGCCATCAAACAATGTCACAGAATACCAAAATAAAGGCCAGGGCCTGCAGCCCACTGCAGTACTTTACTGACACCTCAGCACTCTGCGCAAGACGCTGCCAGGACAAGGAAACAAACCAGGAAGTGAATGGAAAAATCCAGAATGAGACTTATATTCATAGTTCTTCAACATGCGTTCAGATAAATCTCTGATACTGCTATGATGATGTACTATTTGACATAGTCATGGCAGAAATGGGAGGCTATAAAAAAAGCCTTAGTCTCATTGGATTTATTCCAAAACGTCTTGAGAAAGGGAGAATTCTAAATTTAATTTGTGACAGTGCAAGATGGAACAGTGCCTTGAAAATAATACTTTTCATGCAAAAGAATGAGCAGATATTAAGGATATATATATTTTTAAGCCCTCCCCATCTATATCCGAATAACAATTAGTGATTGTAAAAACCAAATTAGGGCTATGTCAACATACTTGTCTAATCCCTTATCACCTCTCCACAGTGTAGTCACAGGCCAGCTGGAACCACAATGCACTGCAACACTTTACGCTTAACTGACCAACAGGCCAATTGTATGTGTGGGTGAAATGGTGTTATATTGTCCCATTACAGCTCCCTGGCATGCCTCCTTGGTCACAGTCATTCTTTCCATCCCTCTGCTCCTCTGGCCCTTCAACTCAAAAGTCCACTGAATCATGCTGCTGCAGGCCCTGCTCCACCTAGAGGCTAAAGATGGCAAAGACACGCTCTGCCATGTGCTAAAAATCGAGATTTTCACCTTGGGTTTGAAGGTCTAAGGTCAGGCGATAGCTTTAGATGGAAATTGTGGTGTCCATCTCATGTTTGATTAGCAAGGGCATTTTATCAGGGTTTTTCTTTTTGGCAACTCACAGAAACAGATATTCTTGCTGCCTTATTAGCTATTAACACCAAGAAGTCATTAGAGGCTGACCATTTGGATCCACCTTTGCTTACGTATGCAGCACCCCCATTGCTGGCTCAGGTAACACACGTTTTTAAAAATTTAACTTGAGTATCAGGAAATATTCCAAAAGTGTGGAAAGCAGCTTTTGTGTTGCTACTCAACTCCATAAGTTGAGTGATAACTCCGTAGTGATCTCGATTATTATCCAGCCATTTCCAATCTCCCTTGTCATGTGTTGCTACTCAACTCCATAAGGGCGGGGATAGTAGTGATCTCGATTATTATCCAGCCATTTCCAATCTCCCTTGTCATGTGTTGCTACTCAACTCCATAAGGGCGGGGATAGTAGTGATCTCGATTATTATCCAGCCATTTCCAATCTCCCTTGTCATGTGTTGCTACTCAACTCCATAAGGGCGGGGATAGTAGTGATCTCGATTATTATCCAGCCATTTCCAATCTCCCTTGTCATGTGTTGCTACTCAACTCCATAAGGGCGGGGATAGTAGTGATCTCGATTATTATCCAGCCATTTCCAATCTCCCTTGTCATGTGTTGCTACTCAACTCCATAAGGGCGGGGATAGTAGTGATCTCGATTATTATCCAGCCATTTCCAATCTCCCTTGTCATGTGTTGCTACTCAACTCCATAAGGGCGGGGATAGTAGTGATCTCGATTATTATCCAGCCATTTCCAATCTCCCTTGTCATGCGGAAATCCTAGAATAATTTGTCAACAAACAGCTACATTATTATCTGTCTGTAAATGGTGCTCTTAATGTTAATCAATCAGGATTCAGGCCTAAACATAGTACCACTACGGCTACAGTGCTTGTTGTCAGGGCTGGGGAGTAATGGATTACATGTAAGGGATACAAAAAAAACGGTAACTGTAATCCAACAAAAATATTGTAATCAGATACTTTTGAAAAACTAGATGATTACTCCTTGGATTACTCTGAAATTCAGAAAGGATGTTTGCGAGAAGAAAAATACAATTCTCTGTTTTCTCAATGACATTCAAATCAGCATTGAAAAAAGGCGCAAGTTTAAAATTAGTCTTCCAATGGAGCGATTGCTGTCGGCATCCAAAGATTGTCCAACATGAATAAACGCTTGGAGGTAAGGATGACAGCAGTGGTGTAGTCTACAGTGATATGGATATAATTTATTATTGATATCTACATAGCACATTGATCTGAATCACACAGCTGCTCTCTCATTTAGCTATTTGTGCCTTGTGGCTGTTCACAAATCTAAATGTGTATTTGAACCGAATAATGGCTGAATTCAAGAAGTTTAAGCTGCCTATCAATCATTGTTTTTGAAACCAGTGGACAGCCAGTGAAAAATGCACTCTTGCAACAGCTGCATAGTGTGGATCCCAGCCTATGGAATGAAAGTGGGGCTTTTCTTACTCAATCTAATTCAGGCTGATAAAATAAATAAATATATAGGCCTAATGGACACATGCTCCATCTCGCACACGTTTGAAAGACTTAAAGGGGCAATCTGTAGTTGCTACATCCATTTTTGGACTTTTATTTATAATATATATATATATATATATATATATATATATATATATATATATATATATATATATATATATATATATATATATATATACACACACACACACAGTGGGGCAAAAGAGTATTTAGTCAGCCACAAATTGTGCAAGTTCTCCCACTTAAAAAGATGAGAGAGGCCATCATAGGTACACTTCAACTATGACAGACAAAATGAGAAAAAAAATCCAGAAAAATCACATTGTAGGATTTTTAATAAATTTATTTGCAAATGATGGTGGAAAATAAGTATTTGGTCACCTACAGACAAGCAAGATTTCTGGCTCTCACAGACCTGTAACTTCTTCTTTAAGAGGCTCATCTGTCCTCCACTCGTTACCTGTAATAATGGCACCTGTTTGAACTTGTTATCAGTATAAAAGACACCTGTACACAACCTCAAATAGTCACACTCCAAACTCCACTATGGCCAAGACCAAAGAGCTGTCAAAGGACACCAGAAACAAAATTGTAGACCTGCACCAGGCTGGGAAGAATGAATCTGCAGTAGGTAAGCAGCTTGGTTTGAATAAATCAACTGTGGGATCAATTATTAGGAAATGGAAGACATACAAGACCACTGATAATCTACCTCGATCTGGGGCTCCATGCAAGATCTCACCCCGTGGGGTCAAAACGATCAAAAGAACGGTGAGCAAAAATCCAAGAACCACACGGGGGGACCTAGTGAATGACCTGCAGAGAGCTGGGACCAAAGTAACAAAGCCTGCCATTAGTAACACACTACGCCGCCAGGGACTCAAATCCTGCAGTGCCAGACGTGTCCCCCTGCTTAAGCCAGTACATGTCCAGGCCCGTCTGAAGTTTGCTAGAGAGCATTTGGATGATCCAGAAGAAGATTGGGAGAATGTCATATGGTCAGATGAAACCAAAATATAACTTTTTGGTAAAAACTCAACTCGTCGTGTTTGGAGGACAAAGAATGCTGAGTTGCATCCAAAGAACACCATACCTACTGTGAAGCATGGGGGTGGAAACCACTTGCTTTGGGGCTGTTTTTCTGCAAAGGGACCAGGACAACTGATCCCTGCAAAGGAAAGAATGAATGGGGCCATGTATCGTGAGATTTTGAGTGAAAATCTCCTTCCATCAGCAAGGGCATTGAAGATGAAATGTGGCTGGGTCTTTCAGCATGACAATGATCCCAAACACACCGCCTGGGCAACGAAGGAGTGGCTTCGTAAGAAGCATATCAAGGTCCTGGAGTGGCCTAGCTAGTCTCCAGATCTCAACCCCATAGAAAATCTTTGGAGGGAGTTCAAACTCTGTGTTGCCTAGCAACAGCCCCAAAACATCACTGCTCTAGAGGAGATCTGCATGGAGGAATGGGCCAAAATACCAGCAGCAGTGTGTAAAAACCTTGTGAAGACTTACAGAAAATATTTGACCTCTGTCATTGCCAACAAAGGGTATATGACAAAGTATTGAGATAAACTTTTGTTATTGACCAAATACTTATTTTCCACCATAATTTGCAAATAAATTCATTAAGAATCCTACAATGTGATTTTCTGGATTTTTTTCCCTCATTTTGTCTGTCATAGTTGAAGTGTACCTATGATGAAAATTACAGGCCTCTCTCATCTTTTTAAGTGGGAGAACTTGCACAATTGGTGGCTGACTAAATACTTTTTTTGCCCCACTGTATATATATATATATATAATGAAGCTGGTGAGAGAATGCGGAGAGTGTGCAAAGCTGTCAGCAAGGCAAAGGGTGGCTATTTGAAGAATCTCAAATATAAAATATATTTTGATTTGTTTAACACTTTTTTGGTTACTATATGATTCCATATGTGTTATTTCATAGTTTTGATGTCTTACTATTATTATACAAAATGTAAAATAGTAAAAATAAATAAAAAACCCTTGAATGAGTAGGTGTTCTAAAACTTTTGACCGGTAGTGTATATATTCATTGATTATTGAAGGACATATCTTGTAAATGCCTCATAAGCCTAGTTCAATTGTCACACTCCACGAAAACCCAAAATATAAGCTTGTTTTTCTCCAATGTTTGTAAACATTGTAAACGTAAACAAACGCTGTATAGCCTCATATCATGGCTAAAACAATCATTTTGATATCATGGATGGTCAGTCCTGGCATCCATAGCTCTGTCTATTAATCTGAGAGTAGTTTCATTTCTAAGAGTGGTTATATTTCACCAGGCCCTCAGCTTTTTACCAAAACAGAGGGGCGACCATTTTCTTATTGTTTGGAGAAGGGTCTTGGTCAGGGAGGTGACCAAGAACCAGATGGTCACTCTGACAGAGCTCCAGAGTTCCTCTGTGGAGATGGGAGAACCTTCCAGAAGGACTACCATCTCTGCAGCACTCCACCAATCAGGCCTTTATGGTAGAGTGGCCAGACAGAAGCCACTCCTCAGTAAAAGGCAAACGACAATCCGCAAAAGGACTCTCAGACCATGAGAAAAAAATTATCTGGTCTGAATGCCAAGCATCATGTCTGGAGGAAACCTGGCACCATCCCTACGGTGAAGCGTGGAGGTGGCAGCATCATACTGTGGGGATGTTTTTCAGGGGCTAGAACTGGGAGACTAGTCAAGATTGAGAGGAAATATGAACGGAGCGAAGTACGGAGAGATCCTTGATGAAAACATGCTCCAGAGCACTCATGACCTTAACCTGGGAAGAAAGGTTCACCTTCCAACAGGACAACAACCCTTAGCACACAGCCAAGACAACGCAGGAGTGGCTTTGGGACAAGTTTCTGAATGTCCTTGAGTGGCCCAACCAGAGCCTGGACTTGAACCCGATCAAACATCTCTGGAGAGACCTGAAAATAGCTGTGCAGCAACGCTCCCCATCCAACCTGACAGAGCTGCAGAGGATCTGCAGAGAAGAATGGGAGAAACTCCCCAAATACAGGTGTGTCAAGATTGTAGCATCATACCCAAGAAGACAAGGCTGTAATCGCTGCCAAAGGTGCTTCAACAAAGTACTGAGTAAGAGGTCTGAATACTTATGTAAATTTGATATTTTAATTTTAATATATTTGCAAAAATATCTACAAACTTGTTTTTGCTTTGTCATATTAGGGGTATTGTGTGTATATTGACGAGGGAAAATAACAATTTAATCAACTTTAGAAAAAGTCTGTAACGTTAACAAAAGGTGGAAAAAGTCAAGGGGTCTGAGTACTCTCCGAATGCACTGTATATACAGTATGTTTGATATATTTATACAGGGTTCATCTGAAAAATGGACCTTAGTCTCAGTATGACTTCTCTGTCAAAATAAAGGTTTAATAATAATAATATCTACAAGTGGTATGGTTTTAAAAGGT
Source organism: Oncorhynchus gorbuscha (assembly GCF_021184085.1). Lineage (NCBI taxonomy): Eukaryota > Metazoa > Chordata > Actinopteri > Salmoniformes > Salmonidae > Oncorhynchus > Oncorhynchus gorbuscha. The sequence goes on from NC_060188.1 coordinate 28,113,761, forward strand.
GAATCTTTCCAAAACCGCAGATATGTGGAGGATCTTAGATTGCCGCGATGACCCTGTCTCTCCCTGTTGAAGATTAACTGATGCCAGCCAGGAGATACCAGTGCTACATTTAGCAGAATGATCCAGCACATTTGAGATAACGAAAAAGAAGAAAGAAAAAAAAAACACTCACAGTCTTAGGCTGTGTCCTTTTCTGTATGCTCTAACCAAAACAGTGGTAGAGGCTTGGTAATGTACTGTAGGTAGGCGATGTTCTTTCACTCACACAGAGAGTGGGCCTATTTAGAAAAACACTGATACAGTGATGCTATTGCTTGTGTATCAATCACTGCACTTAATCCCCCTATCATACATAACTGTACTAAGTACACATTGGCTTACGGTGTGTTTGTAGGTAACAGAGATAAATAGTTACATTGGGATGCGAGGGAGGCCATCCTACAGAGTTTTTGTAACTGTGAGGCCTGAAGCTAATTATAGTACAGTATATGACAGGAACAGCTAAATCAATTCCTTGAGGGCTACAGTATGTGTAGGCTGGTTTGGCAGGAGGAAGCCTTTCTCCGCTCTAAACAAGATAGTTAGCTCTATCACTTGGTCAAGATGTTTTTTTTGTGAGTTTTACATGTCGGAAATAATTATAAATAATCAAGTTTAGCCTATATTTGGCTTTAGAATAGGGAAATCAACATAATGGCCTCACAGTCTTGCGAAAACAAATCAGCCTAAAAGTGGAACTTCAAAGAAGGCTCTGTAAACACCCTTGACAGGACAACTGTGTAGATAATATTATGTAAATGTTTAAATATGTAAAGTAACCTCGATGCATGACAAAGAGTCAAATGTAATTATTTGACCTTGTGGTCACGCATCCATGTCCATTTTCTAAGGATTCAGGGGATGATAGCTAAGGGTAAGGGGATGATAGCTACCAAAGTAATGTTTTATTTTCATATTTTACAAGTACACTAAATATACTTCAAATACGAGATATACTTTTGTAGTACATACAATTGACATTAAATGCACTAAGTGTATTTAAATTGTTCCAATTTAGATCATTTTAAATATACTTAAGTATATTTGTCACACACCTACTTAAATATATTAATTAAGTTTGATTTAAGTATATTTAAATATATTTATTTTTTGCTTGGGTTAATCAGATGGGAGCTCTTAAAACTGTTCAATTGTCTGTTATTAAAGAGCTCAGGTTTATAAAGTAGGTTTCCAAGGGTAGACGGTATACAATACAATTCCAATAGTGTTGCTTCTTATACAATTGAATCCTTATTCAACTCTATTTGGGGAGGCATTATGTTTGTCTCTGGTGAAGGTGATCTGAGGCTCAGACAGACATGTTTGGGAGATCCCTGTCATTAAGTGCGCATGTCCCCTCCGGCTCTCTGCAGGTACAGCAACAGACCCAGAGTACAGTAAGGGAGCTTGCTAAGGCCAATGACGTCATTGTCTGTCCCCCTGGATCAATGAAGATGTTCGATCAGGCTCTTGAGGAAGAGGCCTGGTCTTTACCTTGAAACATCACTCCCGTTTTCCAGCATTTCTGTGACATCTGAAAGACAGGAAGAGAGACGACCGGCTGCCAGACAGCGCCAGACAGTGTGTGTGTGTGTTTTTGTGTTTGTGCAGGCGTGTGTGTCAGCTCCTTATTAACTAAGGAATTCCTGTGGCAGCTGTGTGAGAGGACAAACTTTCCCTAAGAAAACTTCCCAAACGCCCTGTAACTTTTTAGCTCTATAACTGAGTACGAAGCTCAATTTCAATGAGCTTTGTATGCAGGATGCATACAATATTAACTTTCCACAATACAATTCCTCCAAATGGCACCGCCTTCTGGTTGAATCATGTATCACAGTATCACTTGGCTGAATAGAGGTAATATAGCAACAACAACAAAAAATGACAAGGTCATCTTCAAAATATATTATTGTTTATGTCTGACAATAGATTATTATTCTACATTTGATTTTACGTTTTTATTTACTGAATTTACAGATTTTGGGGGGCTTTTCAGTATAATTAAACTGTTATTTCCTATAGATAGATTTTTTAATTGTGTCAACATATATTTGATGTTAGTTATTTTTGGGAATGGCAATACAAGGATTAATGATGGAAGCCACATCATATCAATGTGCATTGCAGTGCTCTCTCCAAACCCCCAGCCCTCAATGCATTCTAAACTGTCAAGATAGCACTGCAATTGGGATGACAAATTGGGTGAGAAATGAGAACATGTCGTATTTTGGGACTTGTAAAGGCGAGTGTGGTAGAAAGAGTAATCCCTGCAGCCTTTCAACATTCCTAATATACTTACACCAAGTTATCTTTGCCCTGTTATCTTCGAGTTTGCAATCGAAAAAGAAGTCTTAGTACTTGATTTACCTTGATGACAACATTGCAGCAAAGTATATGCTGTAACATAAAACTAATATCTGTGCTGTGTGTGACTATCACACACTTAGTTCTTCCTTATTTATTACCTTATTTATTGCCATAACCCTAACAATGGTGTTAAGTAATTAAGTAAAAATACTATAAAGTACTACTTAAGTCGTTTTTTGGGGTACCTGTACTTTACAATTGATATTTTTGACTACTTTTACTTTTACTACATTCCTAAAGAAAATATACTTTTTTCTTTTACATTTTCCCTGACACCCAAAGTATATTTTGAATGCTTAACAGGACAGGAAAATGGTCTAATTCACACACTTATCAAGAGAACATCCCTGGTCATCGCTACTGTCTCTGATCTGGCAGACTCACTAAACAAAAAATGCTTTGTTTGTAAATTATGTCTGTGTGTTGAACTGTGCCCTGGCTATCTGTAAATAAAAAATAAAAAAAATAAAAATGGTGACGTCTGGTTTGGTTAAGACATGGATTTTTTTGTGATTTATACTTTTACTTTTGATACTTAAGTAAATTTAATACTTTTAGACTTTTACTCAAGTAGTATTTTACTGGGTGACTTGAACTTTTACTTGAGTCATTTTCTTTGTATCAGCTCCTGCCATGCCCTCCACTGCTCATCTTGTGACTCCTTAACCTGCCGCCACTCCCCCAGTGCCTTCTCCCTCTGTGTGTGTGATTGTGTGAGCAGAGACAGGTGTGCTGGAGTCAGAGCAGATCCCCACCAGCTGCAACCTGTTCCATAAGCAAGACCTCTAGAAATATTCAGTCCTGCCACTTCCACACTGCCAGATTGTAATCTCTGCTCAGTCAGGTTACAGTTCTAGCCGTTTGTTACTATTTAGAGCCTGTTGTGTCGGTTTTCCTTGCCTGTGTAACAGTATAATTTTAAACCGTTCCCTCGCCCATACCCGGGTGCGAACCAGGGACCTTCTGCACACAACGACAACAGTCACCCTCGAAGCATTGTTACCCATCGCTCCACAAAAGCCGCGGCCCTTGCAGAGCAAGGGGAAACACTACTTCAAGGTCTCAGAGCAAGTGACGTAACCGATTGAAACGCTATTTAGCGCACACCGCTAACTAAGCTAGCCGTTTCACATCCGTTACACCTGACACAGTTTCCCTCTCCGCTACAGTTCTAGCAGGATAAAAAAATACAAATATAGTTAACATTATAGCAGCAGCATAAGTGGGATTAAAATGCATTTAATTGTCTTTTTTTTGGCAACGATCTACACAAAATACTCATGTCAAAGTGGAAGACTAATTCTAAATTTGGTAGTGATTACAGATGTGAGTCTCTAAGAGCTTTGCACACCTGGATTATACAATATTTGCACATCCTTTTAAAAATTCAAGCTTTATAAAATTAGTGATCATTGCTAGACAACCATGTTCAAGTCTTGCTAGCGATTTTAAAGACGATTTATTAAGTCAAAACTGTAACTAGGCCACTCAGGAACATTCAATGTCATCTTGGTAAGCAACTCCAGTGTACAGTTTATTTGACTTTGGGTTATCGTCCTGCAGAAAGGTGAATTTGTCTCCTAGTGTCTGTTGGAAAGCAGACTGAACCAGGTTTTCCTCTAGAATGTTGCCTGTGCTTAGTTTATTCCATTCATTTTCATCATTAAAAAAACTCCCTAGTCCTTGCCAAGCATACCCATAATATGATTTAGCCACCACTATGCTTGAAAATACGAAGAGTAGTACTCAGTGATGTGTTGGATTTGCCACAAACATAACACTTTGTATTAATTACTTCGTCACACTTTTTGCAGTTTTACTTTAGTGCCTTATGGCAAACAGGATGGACGTTTTTAAATATTTTTATTCTGTTGATCCATCCTCAGTTTTCTCCTATTACCTCCATTAAACTCTACAACTTTGTAGTGACTGAGTGTATTGATACACTAACCAAAGTGTAATAAATAACTTCACCATTCTCAAAGGGATGTTCAATGTCTGCTTTAATTTTAAGTTTTACCCATCTACCAACAGGTGCCATTTTCTGCAAGGCATTGGAAAACCTACCTGGTGTTAATAGTTGAATCTGTGTTTGAAATGTGTGAGGTACAGAGATGAGGTTGTCATTCAAAAAACATGTTTCAACAGTATTATTGCACACAAAAAGTGAGTCAATGCAACTTATTATGTGACTGGTTAAGCATATTTTTTACTCCTGAACTTATTTAGCTGGCCCTAACAAACGGGTTGAATACTGACTGAATACATTAAAGCTTTTAATTTCTTATTTATTTGTTAAAATTTCAAAAACATCATTCCAATTTGACATTATGTGGTATTGTGTGTAGGTAATTTACAAAAAGCTAAATGTAATCCATTTTCAATTCAGGCTGTAACACAACAAAATGTGTAAACAGTCAAGGTGTGTGAATAATTTCTGAAGGCACATGAGTGTATGCGAGTGGGTGAGTCTGTGTGTTTGTGCAAGAGTGTCAGTTTAGGTGTGTGTGGGTGTGTGTGCGGAGACCTGTGAGTATGTATATAGTCCTTGGTGGGGGTGGGCATCTATTGTCTGTTTAAAATTCTCATTGCTTGGGGGTAGAAGCTGTCTCGGAGCCTGTTGGTCCGAGACCTGATACTTTGGTTCCGCCTACCGGACGGAAGGAGAGAGAACAGTCCATGGCAGGGGTGACTGGAGTCGTTGGACATTTTTCAGGCCATCAGACACTGCTTGGTGTGTATGTCCTGAATGAGTGGGAGCTCGATGTGCTGGGTCATCCGCACCGCTCTCTAGGGCCTTGCGGACGAGGGCGGTGCAGTTGCCATACCAGGAAGTGATGCAGCCAGTCAAGATACTCTCAATGGTGTATATGTTGAAGATCTGAGGGGCCTTGCCAAATCACTTTGGCCTCCTGAGTGTGAAAAGGCGGTGTCGATCCTTCTTCACGAATGTGCCGGTGTGAGAGGACCATGTTAAGTTATCAGTGATGGGGACACAGAGGAACTTATAGCGCTTGACCCGCTCCTTTCCATTCCACCCTGTCAGCGTGGATGGGGGTGCCCCCTTTTCACAATCAGCTCCTTGGTCTTGATAGACATTAAGATGGAGATTTTATCCATGGCACCACACTGTCAGGTCTCTGACCTCCTCTCTGTGGGCTGTCTCATCACTGTCGGTGATCAGGTCCACTACCGCCGTGTCATCAACAAACTTGATGATGGAGTTGGCCACCCAGTCATGGGTGAACAGGGAGTACAGGAGGGGACTAAGAACACTAAGTACACAACTAAGTGTTGTTGGTCAGCGTGGCGCAGGTGTTATTACGTACCCTCACCAGCAGGTGTGGAATATCAAGAATTTGATTTAACAACAAGATCATTACACAGGTGCACCTTGTGCTGGGGACAATAAAAGGCCTCTAAAAATGTTTTTCACACAACACAATGCCACAGATGTCTTAAGTTTTGAGGGAGCGTGGAATTGGCATGCTGACCACAGAAATGTCCACCAGAGCTGTTGTGAGAGAATTGAAAGTTAATTTCTCTACCAAAACCCGCCTCCGTCATTTTAGAGAATTTGGCAGTACATCCAACTGGGCTCACAACCGCAGGCCACGTGTATGGCGTCATGAGGGCGAGCGGTTTGCTGATGTCAACGTTGTGAACATAGTGCCCCATGGTGGCAGTAGGGTTTTGGTAAGTGCAGGCAGGCATAAGCTAAGGACAACGAACACAATTGCATTTTATTGAGATACTGTGATACGATCCCGAGGCCCATTGTTGTGCCATTCAGCCATTGCCATCACCTCGTAGGACTTCACCTTATTCCTTTAGTCTTTTTTCACTTACTTTACATAAGTGTAGCAAAGCACTCTTTACCAGTTCAAACAGCCCCAATCAGCCTTCTTAGTAAACTTTTGAAATTTTCTTTGACCAGATACAATGTTATTTCACTGTAAATAGATTAACAGACTTTCAGCATGCTTATAGTGAAGGGTACTTAATATGTACGGCACTGACAAAAATAACTGATGATTGGCTGAAAGAAATTGATAAGAAGATTGTGGGAGCTGTATTGTTAGACTTTTTATATTTTCGATCATAATCTGTTGCTAAAAAAATGTATATGTTATGGATTTACATCCTCTGCCATATTAATAATGATTGAGAGCTACCCATCTAATAGAATACAGAGGGGTTTATTTAATGGAAGCCTCTCTATCGTAAACCAGGTAGAGTGTGGTATACCTCAAGGCAGCTGCCTTGGCCCGCTACTGTTTAGATAAAAAAATGTTTTACTAATGACCTACCACTAGCCTGGAATAAAGCCTGTGTGTCTATGTATGCTGATGCCTCAACATTGTACACAACAACTACCCAGTAAGTGAAATCCCTGCAATCCTTAACAAAGAGCTGCAGTCAGTTTTGGAATAGGTGGCTAGTAATATGCTAGACCTAAATATATCAAAAACATTGTGTTTGGGACAAATCAATCGCTAAACCCTAAACGTCATCTAAATCTAGTCATGAATAATGTGGTGATTGAGAAAGTTGAGACTAAACTGCTTGGTGTAACCCTAGATTGTAAGCTGACATGGTTAAAACATATAGATTCAACGGTTGCTAAAATGGGGAGATGTCTATCCGTGACAAAGCTCTGTTCTGCATTCTTGACATTACAATCAGCAAAACAAGTCCTGCGGTTTGTGGTTTTATCAAACCTGGACTACTGCCCAGTATGTATGGTCAAGTGTGGCAAAAAAGGACAGGCAAATTACAGTCAGTCTAGAACAGAGTAGGTCTAGCCCTTAAATGTACTGAGAGGGATAATATCAACAGCATGCATATTAATCTCTTGGCTCAAAGTAGAGGAGATATTGACTGCATCACTACTGGTCTTTGTGAGAGGTATTGACGTGTTTAAGGTACCAAACTGTCATAAGACAAACTGTCATAACTCCCCTAAGACATTCCACCAAAGGTCTCTTTACAGTCCCCACATCCAGAACAGAGGCTAGGAAACACACAGTACTATATAGAGCCACGACTACATGGAGCTCTCTTCCACCTCAGGTAACTCAAGCTAGCAGTAAAATCTGATTTAATTGAAAAAACAGATAAAACTGCACAACGCAGACTGTGAAGAGGCACTTACACACACACAATAAAACACACCCAAACATTATTCTTAGTAATGTAATGTTGTAATATTATAATGGACCAATGTAAATTTGTATAATGCACATTGCTTTGTTTGATTAAATGTTTTTATCTCCATTTGGACCCCAGGAAGAGTAGCTGGTGCCATGGCAACAGCTAATGTGTATCCTAATAAAATAATAAAAACTAAGTGGGTAAAGTCTTCTGGTGGGGGAAAAAAACATAACAATCACATTAAAAGACATGATGAAAAAAAGTAACTGTTTGAATTGGGTTTTTTCAAGGAAACTTTATGATAACCACATATTTACATTTGATTGGAAGAAACCTGACTCTATTAATAGGTCTTCCTCATCTGACCTACACTGAATCACAGATTGTTCTTTAGCAGTCACTCCACTGCTCTCACTGAGCCTACTGAGAGACTATTTAAATGCCAAATGCCATCTGTCCACCAGAGACAAAAGATAACAGATTGGGAATGGGTATATTTCATGACGGGCTGTAATACCCTATTAATCAAAAGAGGAAACACTCCTCAAGCCTAATTGAAAAAAATATGCTATTAAATCAAAATCTAGTTGACCATTTGAATATTTATAGGATCTACATTAATATAATAATAATATAATATATGCCATTTAGCAGACGCTTTTATCCAAAGCGACTTACAGTCATGTGTGCATACATTCTACGTATGGGTGGTCCCGGGGATCGAACCCACTACCCTGGCGTTACAAGCGCCATGCTCTACCAACTGAGCTACAGAAGGACACCATTAGATGTGACTCCTAATTTCCTAAATGACAGATTTGATCAAATTAAATTACAAACATATAAAGTTGTAGGCTACTCTATAGAGACAAATGACACATTCATCAGCTAAACACTACTGCAGGTCATAGTATTCAGACCTCTTGACTTTTTCCACATTTTGTTGCGTTACAACCTTATTCTAAAATTGATAAAATGTTACTTGTTTTCTCAGCAATCTACACAAAATACCCCATAATGACAAAGTGAACAGGTTTTTAGAAATGTTTGCAAATCTATATAAAAAAATAAAGAAATAACTTATTTACTTAAGTATACAGATCCTTTGCTATGAGACTTGAAATTGAGCTCAGGTGCATCCTGTTTCCATTGATCATCCTTGAGATTTTTCTACAACTTGATTGGAGTCCACCTGTGGTAAATTCAATTGATTGGACATGATTTGGAAAGGAACACACCTGTCAGTAAAAGGAACATGACAGCCGGCTTGGAGTTTGACAAAAGGCACCTAAAGACTCTCAGATAATGGCCTGAATGCCAAGCATCATGTCTGGAGAAAACCTGGCACCATCCCTACAGTGAAGCATGGGGGTGGCAGCATCATGCTGTGGGGATGTTTTTCAGTGGCAGTGACTGGTAGACTAGTCAGGATCTAGGCAAAGATGAACGGGGCAAAGTACAGAGAAATTATTGATGAAAACCTGCTCCAGAAGAGCATTCAGGACTTCAGTTTGGGATGAAGGTACACCTTCCAACTGGACAACGACCCTAAGCAGACAACCAAGGCGACACAGGAGTGGCTTCGGGACAAGTCTCTGAATGTCCTTCAGGGCCCCAGCCAGAGCCTGGACTTGAACCCATTTCTGGAGAGACCTGAAAATACCTGTGCAGCAACACACCCCATCCAACCTAACAGAGCTTAAGAGGGTCTGCAGAGAAGAATGGGCGACTCGATGCAGTAATCACTGTCAAAGGTGCTTCAACAAAGTACTGAGTAAAGAGTCTGCATACTTATGAAAATGTGATATTTCCATTCTTATTTTATAAAATAGAAACATTTCTAAACCTGTTTTTGCATTGCCATTCCAGGGTATTGTGTGTAGATGGAGGGAGGGAGGGAGGGACATTTTAGAATATGGCTGTAACAAAATGTGGAGAAAGCCAAGGGGTCTGAATACTTTCATTCCAGTTAATGGTACACACAGTAAAGGGGGGCAGGAAAAGGGGCTGAGCTGGATCCAAGGAAAGAAACAAATAACATTTTTAAAAACTAAGCTAGACTAGCCTACTTCAATACAGCTAACTAACCAAAAATACAGTGGTGGTCCGCCCCGTTCGAACTAGTGTTCTTAGACAAAAAAATAAAACTCCTACGGGTAGTGTATGCCCATGGGCGACTGGTCTTGGTACCCCCTTTCCCCACCATCAAACAAACAGTCAAACACCATAACAAAAACAATACTCACAGGGTAATGGGCAAAGTGCCATGTAGTTGCTAAACCAAACAAGAGCTCTACAGAGAGATTGCATGACAGGGAGATTAAGCTCCAGAGAAAACAACTGTATGGGTTTTTAAACTAAGGGAAATGGGATGTGATTAGCGGCATTTTTAACATGATTCTACATGTAAAAATCGGTGCACACTCTGTTTGCAAATTACATTCAGAGGTGCCAAGAACTCGAGGCCAGCAAATCCTATTGGTGTGTCTGAGCCCTTATAGCGGTCACTCGATTATAATAGATCACAATAGATAATAGATCATCTTTGTTTACTCTCCTCTGCCACTTATCAGTTTCCAGGTCATGGAGGAGAGCATACAGTTACTACTACACACATTTACAAGCATTTCGCTACACCTGCAATAGCATCTGCTAAACACCTGTATGTGACCAACACAATTTGAAATGGCAAAAATTGTGAACACACCCTTTTAAAACCCAAATAAAATCATTCAACATCAAGTGAGAGGCCTACTTTTTGCAAGAACCAAGATTTTGTTAAGACTAGCATGAACATTTTCCTCTACTGGCTCCTCCTTCTTCGGAAGGGTGACTTGTTATTTTGTCATACTACCACACACAAATTAAACTCCGTACTGCATCGCCATGCGCCTCCCAAATTGTATAACAATGCGGAGTGTTCCATATAGCTCGTATAGCTTCGCATTGACATGATTGATTGACGGCAGGAGGTCCTGTATGAACACACACTTACTTGACAACAGCTCTGCGCTGCTCAAGAAAGTACAAGAAGTATGAATGCCCTGACTTCTGCAGCGGCCATATCACCATAAATGCTGGTCGGATTGACCATGCGGCGGCTTTAATGTGGAAGCATCCAGCTGCAGTATGCGCTGAGGCTGTGTGGTCTACAATACGCATGCGTCTCAAACGGTATGTGCGCACGCAACCTGTAAACCTTTTGGTTTCCTGTATCGAGTGAGTCTCGCTTTGTTCCAAGGCGTTAGTGTGCTATGCACATACCAGTCGACGCATTTGCTCTGATCCAGGGCGTTATGTTATCCACTGTTAATTGTGCAGCGCTATTACTCTAGTTTCTAATTATGAATGTAATTTCACCACAGAAGGTATCTGCTGGAACCAGATCCTATTGAAACCAAGACGAGGGAGTGTAATGATCTACCATGATCCTAGCCCTGTTTTCCGGTTGTGTTGTGAATGGTCGTTTATTTTTTTGTACGGTAGCGTAGAGAGAAGAGCGCGATAAATTCTAGTTGCAAGTGGCGCGCACTTATGTAGCGCAGTCACGGATCGTTTAGTGTTTAATGGTTTTAAATGTTTTTATTTCATCTTTATTTAACTAAGCAAGTCAGTTGAGAACAAATTCTTATTTACAATGATGGCTTACCCCGGCCAAATCCGGACGACGCTGGGCCAATTATGCGCCGCCCTATGGGACTACCAATCACGACCGGATGTGATACAGCCTGGATTTGAACCAGGGACTGTAGTGTAGTAGACTAATTACAAAATTCTCATAGGAATAGGCACATTAAGTGCCATGTAACTTTTAAGGGCAACGAGGAACCTAGAATTCAAATAAGAAAAAGGGAATCATTTAAGTGCAGACATTAAATAATAATAATATATTGTGATATAATTATGATAGCAACAGGCTATAGGCCTATATCTTCTTCACTGACTTAAAGCATTATTGAGTTATTGTGTTAGACACAGGAACAGGGAAAGAAGTTAAAGGTGATCTATCATAGCATCTATGTAAACGCATATAACTGAAGTTCCTTGAGAGAAAAACATTTTACATTATTTGTAGCTGTAAAAACATATAAATGAAGTAATTTGAGAGAAAAACATTTTACATTATTTGTAGCTGTAAAAACATATAAATGAAGTTCTTTGAGAGAAAAACATTTTACATGATTTGAAGCTGGAAAGTTGCTTGTTTACTTACAGACGGTCCGGACCAGCTTACTTTGTGACAATAGGCCTATACAAAAACCAGTCTTCTAGATTTGGCTGTTTACCAAATTATCATACAACAGACCACGTATTCACCCTGCACAACCTAATTAACAAACAAACCAAAACAAAGGCCTTGGGGTGAAACAGGGATGCAGCTTAAGCCAAACCGTCTTCAACATATATGTCAATGAATTGGCGAGGGCACTAGAACAGTCTGCAGCACCCGGCCTCACCCTACTAGAATTTGAAGTCAAATGTCTACTGTTTGCTGATGATCTGGTGCTTCAGTCCCCAACCAAGGAGGGCTTAGAGCAGTGCCTAGATCTTCTGCACAGATTCTGCCAGACCTGGGCCCTGACAGTAAATCTCAGTAAGACCAAAATAATGTTGCTCCAAAAAGGTCCAGTCACCAGGACCACAAATACAAATTCCATCTAGACACCGTTGCCCTAGAGCACACAAAAAACTATACATACCCTGGCCTGAACATCAGCCCCACAGGTAACTTCCACAAAGCTGTGAACGATCTGGTAGACAAGGCTAGAAGGGCATTCTATGCCATCAAAGGGAACATAAAATATGACATACCAATTAGGATCTGGCTAAAAATACTTGAATCAGTTATAGAACCCATTGCCCTTTATGGTTGTGAGGTCTGGGTTCCGCTCACCAACCAAGAATTCACAAAATGGGATTTTACAAAAATATCCTCTGTGTACAATGTAAAACACCAAATAATGCATGCAGAGCAGAATTAGGCCGATACCCGCTAATTATACAAATCCAGTAAAGTGCCGTTAAATTCTACAACCACCTAAAAGGAAGCGATTCACAAACCTTCCTTAACAAAGCCATCACCTTCAGAGAGATGAACCTGGAGAATAGTCCCCTAATCAAGCTGGTCTTTGGGCTCTGTTCACAAACACAAACAGACCCCACAGAGCCCCAGGACAGCAACACAATTACACCCAATTAAATCATGAGACAACAAAAAGATAATTACTTGACACATTGGAAAGAATTAACAAAAAAACAGCAAACTAGAATGCTATTTGGCCCTAAACAGAGTGGCAGAATATCTGACCACTGTGACTGACACAAACTTAAGGAAAGCTTTGACTATGTACAGACTCAGTGAGCATAGCTTTGCTGTTGAGAAAGGCTGCCGTAGGCAGATCTGGCTCTCAAGAGAAGGCAGGCTATGTGCAGACTGCCCACAGAAGGAGGTGGAAACTGAGCTGCACTTCCTAACCTCCTGACAAATGTATGACCACATTAAAGAAACATATTTCCCTCAGATTACACAGATTCACAAAGAATTTGAAAACTAACCCAATTTTGATAAACTCCCATATGTACTGGGTGAAATACCACAGTGTGCCATCACAGCAGCAAATTTGTGACCTGTTGCCACGAGAAACGGCCAACCAGTGTAGAACAAACACTATTGTAAATACAACCCATATTTATGTTTATTTATTTTGCCTTTTTTAACCATTGCACATCATTACAACACTGTATTATGACATTTGTAATGTCTTTATTATTTTGGAACTTCTGTGAGTGTAATGTTTACTTTTCATTTTATTGTTTATTTCACCTTTGTATATTATCTACTTCACTTGCTTTGGCAATGTTAACCTGTTTCTCATGTCAATAAAGCCCCTTGAATTGAATTGTGAGGTCCAACTCGCGGAAAATCTGTCTCCCTCCAGCAGGTGGCATTTTTTCGTTGTTTCGCCAATCAAGCAAATAGTTTTTGTATGGACGTCAATGAGAGTGTGGAATTAGGTCAACATATACATTAATGGATTATTTGCTACGCGAGGTTTATTTGATCGAATAAAGTTTCGTAATGCTTCAGGTTTCACTAGTGTACTGATATAAGTAGGACACGTGACATACCGTCAGCATTGAGAAGAAAATAACACAATATCGGAATTGTCTCGCGATGGCTAAGACTATTTGGTTCACGTCAGTCAGTAGTTCTGATGAACCATTCTAGTTTATAAAACATAAGAATAATATTTGTGGCTAGAAACTCTAGAGATAATGTTTAACTTGTCAGCCGAAGTTGGAACTTGGGAGTGTTCCGAATATTTCATTTAATATCAGATTATTTTTTTTATAAACAAAAATGTAACATACGTTAATCCCACAGATGTATATTTTTTCGGTGAAAACAACAATAAATGAGGTTCAGCCATCAACCTGGCCTGATATTGCGTACACTATCTATTTCCTTCTCCTTACTGCGGGAGTGAAGGACACTGTTCCCGGTGTAGTTGTGTTGTCTGTTGGCTTGCAGAGCAAACTCTCCCATTTGAGCAGTGTAGACTGTATGACGGTGGCATCCAAATGGTTACGACCAATATTACAAGTTCTTTGTTGTGGAGGCTGCTATCCTACTACCCGAAATAAAATCATGTGGCATAGACCAAATTGGAGATGGTGACATTTCTATATGCTATTTATCCTTGCCCATCGAAATAAACATCACTTTATTTTAGTTTCTCAACAATACTGAACAAAAATATAAACCCAACATGCAATAATTTGAACGATTTTACTCAGTTACAGCTCATATAAGGAAATCAGTCAATTGAAATGAATTCATTAGACCCTAATGGCACTGGGTTTCACATGACTGAGCAGGGTCACAGCCATGGGTGGGCATAGGCCCACTCACTTGGGAGCCAGGCCCAGCCGATCAGAATACTTTTCCCCCACAAAAGGGCTTTATTACAGATATAAATACTCCTCAGTTTCATCAACTGTCCAGTTGGCTGGTCTCAGACGATCTCGCAGGTGAAGAAGCCAGATATGAGGGTCCTGGGCTGGCATGGTTACACGCTGTCTGAGGTTATGAGGCTGGTTGAACGTACTGTCAACTTCTCTAAAATTACATTGGCGGCAGTTTATGGTAGAGAAATTAACATTAAATGATCTAGCAACAGCTCTGGTGGACATTCCTGCTATCATCATGCCAATTGCATACTCCCTCAAAACTTGACATCTGTGGCATTGTGTTGTGTGACAAAACTGCACATTTTAGAGGCCTTTTATTGTCCCCAGCACAAGGTGTAGCTGTTTAATGAACATGCTGTTTAATCAGCTTCTTGATATGCCACACCTGTCAGGTGGATGGATTATTTTGGCAAATGAGAAATGCTGACTAACAGGTATGTAAACAACATTTATGCACAACATTTGAGAGAAATATTTTTTTTGTGCATGTGAAACATTTCTGGGATATTTTATTTCAGCTCATGAAATATGAGACAAACAATTGTTGCGTTTATATTTTTGTTCAGTATCGCTGCATGCTGCAGTTGCCAGCTAGCCTGCATAAACTAGTTGGAAAAAGGTTTATCAGGACGACTGACTGAACCGAATCATCTCCACACTGCACTCTCACGCACACGACATATCCTACGTCATAAATGTGGGCACCAGGCGTGTCCCTATACCCTCTCCTGACTGGAAACACAATTGGCGTTAATGAGATGGGGGAACGTCATTGCGTTTGCACTCGTGATACTACGGTAGCATCCAAGGGGCGTACACACGATGTGTTGATAGAGGTATCTACTTCTCGTGTAAATCAGTTGTATGCTGACTTCTATTTTATATTTTAGGGCGTTGGGGGAAGAATGAAAAAGGTCTTCCACCAAAACGGACGAAATCATGAACGGCGCCGTATACATCTCGTTTTTTCAAGGTCAGCTGGAATCTGCACTAGAGGAAGTAGTGCAAGTCGCAGTACAGGAAATAACCAAGACTGTTGGGTCAAGCTTGACTTCTATGTTAATGAAAACGGCCGTCAAAGAACAAGAAAACCAACGACTTAAGTTAGAGCTTCAGTCACTGGAGTTTGAATGTAATAGGGTAGAAAATGGAGCCGAATTCAACGGTGGCAGAGAAGACAACGCGGCCACGGATCGAACAAAGCCCGAGACACACACCCCCAGCCACAGCGCAGAGCGCGGCGTGTACGCAAACACTCTAAGACTGGATCAAAAATGTCGAGTAGTGGGTAAGGTTACTAGCTATAGGCAAGGTTACTACCATGGTACCTAGAGGTTTCATCTTATACGTTTGAAACACAAGACAATAACACCATTATGTTGCCCTACAGTCTGTTTGATCGTAGACCTTTTGTTTGTTTTCTGTGGCACAACGTATCCACACACTCCGTTTACATAGAGTTGAAGTCAACAACAAAAAGGACAAAGCACCAGTATCTTGGTATGGGTTTCCGCATAGAGCAGAAAGTCTTGATGATGGTAATAAGCAGAGTTGATATGTTAAGATGACGTGCAGTAGTACCCTGTAGCACACTGAGAATCAATGACCTGTGGTCAAATCTTCAGGATATGAAAAACCGTCGTTTTCAATTTGGTTCTATTACCTTAGTGTTCTGTTTGACTCAGGCATGTGTCCTTGTGAACAATGGTCTCTTGTCTCAAGAGGTGTACACTTGACAAAATTGGCCTCCTGACGCTTAATTATTGGCATCTGTGGTGACATTTTTGCCATTGAGATTGTTACAATTTACAGTTGTGGAATGACAACCGGTGACATCACCAACCTTGTCACTGGAGGTGTCGCGCAAACGGTTCACTGAAAGGCAGCACATCCATCCTCAATCATTTTTCCTATCAGTGAAAATGATAGGCCTACTTATTGACTACCCCTTAAAACATTATTCTCTGTAATTGAAGATTGGTTGTGATGAGAGGACTATCAGTGACGTTGTTGAGCCTCAGCGCTGGCAGCAAAGGACCAGATGCCCCCTCCCAATAATTCTCCAATGAAAGTCACAAGTGCAAACCACACCCACTCAGTTCTTAGAGAGGATACATTTAGGGAGAGGAGGGGTGTGAGATATAAAAGGGGGCAGGAAGAGACACTGGGCAAGCTGTGTGTCATTGTGCCCCAAAATGCTGAGGCCATTGGCAGGCCTTCAACTCAATTTGCACATTTTGGACAAAGCTGAGGCTGGAGCTGTACCTCGCCACTTAGCATAAAGCCATGGCTCTTATTTAGGTTGCGATGGCCAGGGAGGCCATTTTGATGTAAGAAAATGAATCCTGGCAGCAACATTCATACTTCAGACACCCACACAGGTAGCTCCTCGTACAGTGCATGATGTCACACTTACACAATGCAACACAACAATTAGGCTAGTAGGCTTCTTCTTTGACTCTGCTCAATTACTATTTATATCCTGTGGTTTTAACAAAATGGGCACTTATAGAGACCATGCTGCTCACGGTTTTCACTATTGATTTCCAACTTGATTTGTTTTCTTCCTCAGGGATTTGGACATGTAATCTATTCTCTTTTCTAGTTATGTAAGTTACATTTTTTTTAAACTTTAACTAGGCAAGTCCGTTAAGAACATTGTTCTTATTATCAATCCCTGTGTGTTTGTAAAACAGACCAGGTGTGTGTGTGTAAAACCCTGTTTGCTTTGTCAAAACGACATTGTAGATCTAAGGTTGCCAGAAACCTACTAGGCCTATGCTGTCATTGTCTGCAGCAGCTTCGTGCTCTGCTGCTCACCACAGCTTTCAAGCAGTTGCCAACCCACGCCTACTTTTTAGTTAAATCGCATCAATGAGTACGTTTACATGCACACTACTTTTTTAAAACATTAAGCTGATTTCTAGCAGAAGGCAGAGTGCGGCATCAATCATGTAAACACCTTACTTTGCTTATCTTAATCGGTGTACGGTCATAATCGAAGTAAGCATGCGTTGATTAAAACACCCAACCGGGTGAGCAATCTGAATATTTAGGACATGTAATCGGTGTTCCAGCAGTGTATTTGGTCTACACATTTGCCAGCACCGGTAGCGCAAGCCTCCTTTTTATGCGCAAGTGAATTGAGTTTGGAAGGACTGAAAGTATGCATCTTAGAAATTGTTTTCACATACAAACTTCATGTCCAAACTTAGAACACGTCTTCACAAAAGTAACGTGGTCACTGTGGCATAACTTTTATTTTTATTGCTGATTTTTGTTGTTGTATATATCAAAAGTCCCATGTGAAACCTGATTTCAGATGTCATGTAAATAACATTAGTGAAATTGTTCTTTAGGTAAACATTTTATAGCTGCAAAATTTAACTTCTTGTGCATCCTGACCAAATTCACATAGAAAAGTGAGCTACTTATCTGTCATTCATATTGGAAACCTAAAAAAGCGGTAGATCTGTTCCGTGGGCATTATTTCTATGCTTCCCATTCTTAATTAAGTTTTGTTTTTGTGTCTCTTGGTTTTGTACACCAGCTTCAAAAAGCTGAAAATACAATATTTTTGGGTTATGGAAAATATCTTTCACAGCGGTTTGGATGATAGAATTTATACTCTACACTACGGTTGCTTGTTTTGTCACAAACTGAAATTAGGCAAACTATTAGATGTATTATTTCTTTAGCACCCAGGAAATGGCAGAGGGATTTCTGCATAGTGCATCTTTAAACAAACTATTCTATTAATCTGACTCTACAATCTTATTATTGTGTGCATGAAACTGTGATCAATGACTAAGTAGTTTAGTTCAGTTTATTCTCAGCTTTATCTGTAACTAAGACCTAACACCATCTATGTGTGGCGATAGATATGTCAAATGTTTTCTCACCATGTTTTGCACAACTTGTTTTCCATTTAGAACTTGTGGTTAAGAACGGGGTGAGAGTCATCGTGTGTGTAGGCCATTGTGTGATTCAGTATGCCGCCTAGGCTTTCTACTACACAGGTGTTAATTCTTAGAGTAGCCTGGCTCATTTGTCAGATATCATCATGGAGATATTTGTATGATTGGAGATGGATAAGAGCGTCTGCTAAATGACTTAAATGTAAATGTAATGTTTGAAAATATCAAGTGTGGTAATTGATTTAGCTTCAAAACCGTTATGGGATCGGTGAGAACTTGCTCGACTATTTCAGGGAAATGTTTACCACTCCCAAATTATACCTATTGCAAAGGGGGATGTGGCCCGAGCTATCTGAGCAATAAAGCCTTCTCGTGGTATTATAAATCATTCCTTTCAATATTTTACTGCTCTATGTAAGCAGATTTAATTATAGTAATGCACTCATATTGAATATAACTAACTTATTGTCATTGCCACCGTGGATGAAATGCCCAATAAAACCCGCCTCACATTTTAAACTGTTTTGATTGGTTGCTGTTACAAATATACACCAATCCCAAACTGAGAAATTGACATTTATAAGGAAAGCTCAAATCTGTCCCCTAGACACACATATTTTTTGGGCCTCATATGGTTGTTATCAATCAAGTGATTTTCAGTCTGGCAGTGCTACAACAATTCAATCAAGAGCCATGGCTGAGATCTGTAACTTTAGACTTGTTGTATTGCGAAGGCAAAAATTAATGCCCATTGCTGGTTGCTAAAAAATGGTTAATCTCAAAGGATGCCGAGTAAAATTCATTATGGGATGACAATGTTTTTCTTAGTGTTTTGGGCCCCCCAAAAAAGGGGCACTGTGTGTGTAGGCTAGAGAAATGCTTATGATAACAATGCTGTACAATCAAGGGCTCTCTGGGATAATTTGTGTAAAGCAGGCATGGACATTCAAAAGGACTCGATGTCTGTTTTTCCAATTCTAATGGCTGAGCCTAAAATAGACCTTAACATTTTAAATGGATGAGGCACCATTTTATCCAAACCAAATTTGGAAATGGTGTGGTTTGTAAATTCATTGCACAATGTACTTTTGTGTTATTTGATTAAAACCGCGACACAAATAATTGCAGCCTTAGTCATTTGCATAGCAAAAAGAGTCGTTTGGAGAGACGTTTCCTTGTAAGGATACGGGGTTGTTTTTGCCTACTGTGTTCAACAAATATCCTAGAATGACAGCATTGTGCGCAACGCATGTATTTATTTTTTAACCTTGATCAGTGGCAGCTTTCAAATGTGTCACTTTATCTACAAACATACCAGCCATTGATCTATGCCTCATTATTTCCTCTTTACACAACAGGTTTTTATTTCTGCTTTCCTATCCATTATTTACATAAGGAAATACTTATCGTTAAAGACGGTAGACTAATTCTGATGACTATTTTGTGTCCATGTCCTTCTCTGCAGGTCAGCTCAAGATGGTCATGGAGCATGTGCTGGAGTTCGCTGTGTGTGAGCTGACCAAAATTGTGGAGGCCAGTTTCGATGACCTGCTCCTGGAGCTGACCAGGAAAGAGCGGGAGCACATCGCTCTAGAGGAGCAGTTGCGCCACTTGGCGCACCAGGAGAACAGGAAGGGCGGGGTGTCGAGGAGGAGTGGGTGGGAAAACAACACAGCGTTCCCCAGCGGCTCAGAGGACACCCGGCAGGAATCCAGAAACGTCACAGTCAAAATTGTCCGAGAACAAAGAGAGCAAACTGAGACAACAAATGGTCTGTGTTTGAACCTTAACATGATGTTCTACTCAACATGATAATCAACTCCAGGCATTATTTACAGTCCCAAATGTAACACACACAGAATCTGGGGATGCTTGCTATGATACCAATCAAATCCCACAGCACTGGAGGTTATGCTTTCTTATGGAAAGTGCCAAGACTCGGCACCTCCTCTGCCTATCAAATCAAATCAAATTTATTTATATAGCCCTTCGTACATCAGCTGATATCTCAAAGTGCTGTACAGAAACCCAGCCTAAAACCCCAAACAGCAAACAATGCAGGTGTAAAAGCACGGTGGCTAGGAAAAACTCCCTAGAAAGGCCAAAACCTAGGAAGAAACCTAGAGAGGAACCGGCCTATGTGGGGTGGCCAGTCCTCTTCTGGCTGTGCCGGGTAGAGATTGTAACAGAACATGACCAAGATGTTCAAATGTTCATAAATGACCAGCATGGTCAAATAATAATAAGGCAGAACAGTTGAAACTGGAGCAGCAGCACAGTCAGGTGGACTGGGGACAGCAAGGAGCCATCATGTCAGGTAGTCCTGGGGCACGGTCCTAGGGCTCAGGTCCTCCGAGAGAGAGAAAGAAAGAGAGAATTAGAGAGAGCATATGTGGGGTGGCCAGTCCTCTTCTGGCTGTGCCGGGTGGAGATTATAACAGAACGTGGCCAAGATGTTCAAATGTTCATAAATGACCAGCATGGTTGAATAATAGTAAGGCAGAACAGTTGAAACTGGAGCAGGAGCATGGCCAGGTGGACTGGGGACAGCAAGGAGTCCTCATGTCAGGTAGTCCTGGGACATGGTCCTAGGGCCCAGGCCAGTTGAAACTGGAGCAGCAGCATGGCCAGGTGGACTGGGGACAGCAAGGAGTCATCATGTCAGGTAGTCCTGGGGCATGGTCCTAGGGCTCAGGTCCTCCGAGAGGAAGAAAGAGAGAAGGAGAGAATTAGAGAACGCACACTTAGATTCACACAGGACACCTGAATAGGACAGGAGAAGTACTCCAGATAAACAAACTGACCCTAGCCCCCCGACACATAAACTACTGCAGCATAAATACTGGAGGCTGAGACAGGGGCTTGCTATGATACCAATCAAATCCCACAGCACTGGAGGTTATGCTTTCTTATGGAAAGTGCCAAGACTCGGCACCTCCTCTGCCTATACATTCAATTACTCATGAGAGGCCAGTAACTTCCTGTTCATATGTTTTCAAGTTGCAAGTCAATGCCACAGGGTAAATCCATTTGAATTCAATCACTTTTTGATAGCACCCCTTTTGATTTTGAATGAAACCTTCCATACATATTTGCCCATTGTAGATGTGCTAAGAAAATACCATGAGGCATCCATGTCTTCATCACTGGAAAAGATAAACGGCTTAGTTTCATTTAAAAGCTTACAAACAGGGTTGTCAAATAATTTGATAATTCCCTGGGGAAAAAAGTTTTTTATATATATGTTAACTTTAAAAGGTATTCATTTTTTTCTTTATATTCTCGTGTTGTATCTTCGACCATATATGACATAATCTGAGGTTGTCGTAGTGTGCCCGTCATCGGTTGAGACACATGTTCTTGAATACAGCATGGGTGTCATGTTTTAGCCGATAAATGTACAGAAAACTGGAATAAAATTGACATTTCTAACGTGCAAATGGTACCACAAAGATGGAGGTCCACACATCAGAGAATGTTGATCCTTCATAGGAAACCTATTGATATCATATAGATAATAGACATAACCATTTAAGTTGACAGTGGATGGACCGGCGGCAGTCTTTCTGGTACTAATTAGAAGTAAAACATTCAATGGTGTAGCAGCTAAATTGCAGTGATCTGAAGGGACATGTCCATTCTGATTTCTACGATCGAAATTACACCCAACCTGTATTTAAGAGCATGTTGTTTCTCAACTGATGGCGGGCACAACAACCTCAGATAATGTAAAGTCGGCTCTAAGTTACAACATGCTAATGTAAAGAAAAAAAATTGGCACATGCTTTTATATAATTGACGTTAAAGGTACATTTTAAAAACATTTTTTGTTGACATTTATCGAGAAACTGTAAAATAGTTTGACAACTCTCTTTTTTTTGTAACCTTTTAAATGATATCAAACTCAACCATTTGTCTTTTCTAGTGATGAAGAAATGGATGTCTCGTGGTTTGCAAAATGGGTCAACTTTGAGCACCTTTATCTCATGGATGTTTTGGCATTCATGTCTGAAAAGTTACTTTCTGACCACTTCATCCTTGGGCAAACATGTATGGAAAGTTTTTATTTAAATTAAAAGGGATGCTGTCAAAAAGTGATTGAATTCAAATGGATTTACACAACCTAGTAAAAAGAATACAAGGGTATTGTTAATCTCGGGCACACTTCATTTTAAATATCAGTTTAAACACATCAAGTGTTACCTTCATTTCTGGTGCTGAAAATAAGCCTCTGTAAGTAGTCAGACTGGGGGGGAAAAACAGGAATAAGAGTCAATATGGACTAACCAGAGCACCGAGGCACCATTTGTTTTTATAAATAAAAATGTTAAAGTGTTTCATAACCATGTTGTAAGCCATGACTTTCACACACCAGTCCTCTGAATCAGTTGAACTGGTCAATTGACCTATTTAGTAGCTGTCAAAATGGGAGCTGAAGCTCCCCTGTTATAGTTAACTATTAAGTGTCAGTGCCTAATAGTTGCTCCAGTTAAACCCCTGCAGTCTGTTACATATATTTGGCGCCATGTTAGGTATGCCATGTACAGTAGATATAGGTTTCCCAGTACTCTTAGGAGTCCAGTCTTATACTTGTGCTGGTAGTACTGCTTGGAAATTATTAAGCCGGTTCACTATAAGCAAACACTTCCTATGTGTATATTGCCTTGGGTCTCTTAATGTAAGCATTTTTGTAAAAATGGATCAATATTAAAATTTACTGCATTAGAAATGACTGCTATAATGAGAATAATCACTGAATGTGTTAACTGCTTCTTAAGGTGCAATGATGTATGAACACAAACATGCACGTGTGCTGTTTTTATAAATATTTGTCAGTGTTTGTATCCACATCATGGATAGGTTTTGCACTTTTATTCAAGTTCAGTTGTCTTGTTTTTGTTCCTTTCTCTCACTGTGCAGACATTGACAAGAAATCTGTCCTGACCACAGCCCGTGTGAATTGTTCAGGTTTGTCTTCTCAGATTTGTTGCTCTCTCTCCCTCTCTCTGTGTGTAGACGGTGACAAGCAGGCTGTCCTGACCGTAGCCCAGGACTGGGTCCCCATCCTGGACAAGGTGTTTGGGCAGAAGTGGTGCAGCGACCTGTGGCAGATCAAAGAGCTGGCTTCAGGGAAGGGGGGTGAGGAGAGGACTGGGGGATCTGGGCTGGGGATTGTGGGCTCCTTCCCCAGTCTGAACGCCCTGATCCGTGAGAACCTGGAGCCCTCCCCCACTAGCCCCCTGCAGGACCCCCAGTGGATGCCTCTGGAGGACATGGAGGTCCTCTCCTCGACCTTGGACACTCCGCAAGACCCTCCTGCTACCATAAGCGCTACAGGTGCTCATGGGAACTACTGAACTGATGCCCCTACGTGACATGGCCAGTTGCGCGCACGCTTAATCTTAAGTCCCATGACTCTTTATGCTTAATTTTGTGTTATATTTAGATATGTGTTCTCCTTAATGTATATTCTCTTAGTCTAGTACAAAAGCAGACCGCTGTAGCTTCCTTGTCACATCCTCCTGGACCAATTGTCTTTCCTTCCCTATTATTAAAAACTCTGCCAGCCTTTGTTGCCTTTAATCATCATTTCACTTGCTCTCTTTTATTTCTATCCCTCTTTCTGTGTTTCAGTTGAGGAGTCCCTCAGGTCTCCGTCGATGCTTCACCGGCTCCTCACACTCCCCGCTCAGCTCCTAGACGAGAACGCCATGGACACCATTCCGCTGCTCGCCGACGCTTCCCCCGGCAGAGCAGCTGAGCGACGGCAAAACACAGAATCGCCTAACCAGAGCTGCCCATCTCCTTCCAAGAAAAAGGTTGCTGTTTCACTGGAGGAGGAGGAAGAGAAGGAAGACAAAGGGACAACGAGGCTGGACTCAACGGTGAAGACCGTGCCTGTCAAAGGCAGGAAGGCTCACGAGTGTAAAGAATGCGGCAAGAGGTTCAGCCGGGCGCCGCTCCTGAAAGCTCACCAGCAGACTCATATCACCACAGCAATGGCGACGACGCCAGCAATTTGTTGCTCAAAGTGCGGGAAACGCTTCTCCAAGGCATCCCGGCTACAGACGCACCTACGAACTCACACTGGTAAAAAGTCATGAGAAGGGAATTAGAAGATTGAAGAAAAAAAAGAAGTTGTTCTTCAGTCCATATCTCACAAATAGCCGTAGTAGCAGGATGGTCACCGGTATTCGAGTTCATACATTTTGAGTTCACTTTAAGTACCTTACAAGTCGGGAATCGGAGGCATTTTTTTCATGTTGCTGATTTGAAGGTACAGTTTTTGCTGACTGCTGTATGTTTCTTAATTGTTACCACCATTTTGATTCCTTACATGTGGCGACAAGGTAAATACTTTAAACATTTGGGATTGGATCTGGTTGGTAGTTGTGGTTAGTATCACCATTTTACATTATGTATAGCATGGGACAGTGGCGTTCACAACAAGCAATGAAGTGACCTTTTTAAGTGCTCTTTTTAGTTTTCTCAGTATACTTTTCTACATTTTTTGTGAATATCAAACTGGTCTCTTTGTGTTTTATTATTTCACATCAAGGTTATTTGCTATACCAGAGGCAATGATCTTGGCTTTTGTGGACTGCAATTTCAATAAACAGTTCACTGATTTGTGAGAATTGTATCTTTCAGTTGCAGACGCGTTGTCTCAAGTCGAATGTGAATCGCAACTCGTCTTTTTTCCGGTGCTACAAGCAGTGACTCACTTTCAAAGGAGGTGAGAGCGATGGACTGCTGGAGTCAATAGCAGATGTCATACCTTTGTTTTGCTTACCTCTGAATGTGAATCTCTGTACAGATGGAAATAACCTGGTATTTCTCTTTACCTTCTTCATGCAATTCACTATTTACAGTCCTCACTTGACAGTATTTTTATTTTTCACTCAACATAAATACCTCCTTAATAACACTCAAATGTTTGATAAAGGTATTGTTACGTTGGTAGCCCTTTTAAAAAAATTTTTTTATAAAGAACCACAGATTCAGAGTCTGCAGACCTCTAGTTGATGACTAGCACGAGCTGTGTGACATTTCACAATGGTCAATCTTGGGCTTTTCTATATCCTGTCTGCCCTGGAAGGACCATTCCTGACACAAGTCTAAGAAGATAGAAGAAGATTGTAAAGAACGGAATCTTGCCCTCGTGCTGATTGTGGAAGGCTGAATTCTCAAGTGTCATGGGATGTAGAGAAATGCATCAATGAGAAACACTTTGGTTTGCTTTGTCTTGTTTGACCTCCGGATCAGTCAAATGGATGTGGAGCATCTGATTGGACATCGGGAATATTGTTTCTGCTCATATGGCCATGCCTAACAGAATACTTTGTTGGGAACATAACATATTGAAGGGATGGGTCATTCAAATAAGGGATGTGGTGGGTTGAGGGGCAGGGTTGTATAGACTTTGGAGACTTACAGGTGTTTGCAGGACTGCTCTTGGCCTTGGAAAAGACATCTTTAGAAAGGCAAACACTGTTTAAGACCCTCTGCCAGATTCCTTAAGTATCGTAGCGTCTTCCCATTTTGATTGTGCTTTGTATCTTGTAGATGCGTCTGCAGTTTGTAGTGCTGAGTGATTCGTGCTTTTTGAGGACGGTTTCGGTTCAGTTCTGAAAAAATAATCACGGTTTTACGTTGGGAAAAAATTACATTACATGCATTATGTAGGTTGATTGCTGTAACACAGAATAAAATAATTAAGGTCCCATGATGGTAGCGACTGCCCATTTATCACTTCACCATTATTAACCATAATTTATTCACATTACTTTAATAAAATATTTCAGTTGTGATTATAACATGTTTTATTTGATGGCTTTATTATTTAATTCCAAGTCATCTCATCTCTATGGAGCTGCTGCCTAAGCTGTCTGACAAAATTACTATTTTAGTAGTTCTTCAAAGTAAGGTAGAATTTTATGACTGCTAAATACCAACTATCAATCACTTAAGATCATGTATTTTCAGGTAGAGAGACCTCGCGTAGCAACTGCTCTCTCTCCCTCTTGATTGCCCATTCTCTCTCTGCCCCACACTCCCTGACGTAGCAGGCGTAAAATAAACACACATTCTCTCTGTCTGCCCCACACTCCCTGACGTAGCAGGCGTAAAATAAACACATATTCTCTCTGTCTGCCCCACACTTCCTGACGTAGCAGGCGTAAAATAAACACACATTCTCTCTGTCTGCCCCACACTCCCTGACGTAGCAGGCGTAAAATAAACACATATTCTCTCTGTCTGCCCCACACTCCCTGACGTAGCAGGCGTAAAATAAACACATATTCTCTCTGTCTGCCCCACACTCCCTGACGTAGCAGGCGTAAAATAAACACATTCTCTCTGTCTGCCCCACACTCCCTGACGTAGCAGGCGTAAAATAAACACATATTCTCTCTGTCTGCCCCACTCCCTGACGTAGCAGGCGTAAAATAAACACATATTCTCTCTGTCTGCCCCACACTCCCTGACGTAGCAGGCGTAAAATAAACACATATTCTCTCTGTCTGCCCCACACTCCCTGACGTAGCAGGCGTAAAATAAACACATATTCTCTGTCTGCCCCACACTCCCTGACGTAGCAGGCGTAAAATAAACACATATTCTCTCTGTCTGCCCCACACTCCCTGACGTAGCAGGCGTAAAATAAACACACCGGTGAGACAAGTAGACATGCAATGTATTTTGGTCATAGTAGTGCATTACCACATTTTCTGCACCTAAACAATGTAGAATATTGGCATGTTTGAAACTGCAACTCACTATATCGCACAGTTTAGGCTTGATCTGATTTGTCTGTAGAGAAACGTTGCAATGTGCACATTGAGCTCACAGAAGAAGAAAAAATGGAATTCAAATAATTTTGCCATCGGTCAATGTTACCATCGGTCATAATAACTGAAATAATGGTTAATCGCTCTACACAAAGCATTAATGTAATAGCAAGCAATACTGTGTACCATTGACAACATGGTAATGTTACCTATTTGTGGCAAAGCCAGTAACCTATTGTTGAAGATGTATCTGTACTTCAAACAACAATCGATGCAAAGAAATCCTCAAATCGGCTCTGTTATCTACAGGATTTTTTTTTGTCTTCCTCAGGGAAGATTGTTTCTGTGGATCTGTTTCCAAGAGATCAGGTCACACTTCTACACTAGAGGGGGAAACCCATGGCAACATCCCAATCCATTGTAAAAAATAAAATGTTTATATATATATATATATATATTTAAGTGCCCTCTTGCCCACTGACTTTTTCTGTTAAAGTTGTCGTACTTACGCTGTTTCGAAATGTTCCTCCTGTGCTATCTTTTTGTGTTTTGGTTAATTGTAGCCACAGATTACATCTTAGTTTACACTCCCTTGTGCTTTGCCTCATGTAAGTCCTTGACATAAGTGTAGATAGTTTAATTACTATGTATCAGGACCATGTGTTCTATTTCTATCAGAATCTGAGAAGACAATGGATTCCAAAAGATTTGGGTCTTTTATTCAGGTCAAACCAGCATTAAAGTTTACATGGGTACAATTTAAAAAATGGTTTGGTACACAACCTCTCATCTTCAACTGTAACCAATTTAAAGAAATTGCATGCAATGTCTTCACATTTTTACAAGGTAAAATGTATGAAAATATATGGAGAGAGAGAGAATTTCCCTCTGTGTCTTCAGGGTTGTAACCAATGTGCAAATTTAGGATTTTGAAGTGTTTTAAAGACTTGTCTCTCAGGCTGCGTTTACACAGGCAGCCCAATTCTGATCTTTTCCCCAATTATTGGCAAAAGAGCTGAACTGATTATTCGACAAATATAATTGGCCTGCCTGTGTAAACACAGCCTAAAACTGAAACATTGTAGAAACCCTCAAAGGCTTTAAGTGGTAGAAAATGTGTTGCTGATTGTATTTGCAGCCAGTGCTGCACACTTGCAATTAATGTATTGTTATTGATTATTAGCCTATGCTTTGTCCTAGTATCTAGAACTCACATAGTGCACTTCATTCCCACTAAAAGCAGTGTCTTGTAAAGTCACATCACCACTCAAAACATGTTTGTGCTCCGCAGTAAGTTAACCTTGAACAATGCTGAATTTGTTTATTGCTTTTCTATGTTAGCCATAACCCACTCCTGTCTTTTTCCTATCTAGCACTTCGATCTCGTATTCAGCTGTTTTGTCTCCTAATGCCCGCTAAGCGCAATCCACCTCTTGAAACAGTTGTGACGACTGTGTTCAACAGGTAACTCATTTAGTAGTTTTTGCTTTTGCTAATGAATCACCCAGCCACTTTTTTTTTAAATGCCTACTGACATGTTATCTTTCCGTTACTTTACAAGACCTCTGTACCTCATGTTGAATATCAGAAAAGAGTAAACACAGCAAATTGGTTATTTGAAACATTACCTCAACATTATGACAAATATTAATAGTTTTCTGCATGACAGAATAGTGTTTGACTGGCGTTAACTGGCACAACCTTAAGGATTCCTACCAAAACAGTTCACTATTTAGCATATTCTCTTGCCTTGTCACATGGACATACAGGTAACTGCCACAATACTGGAAACACTTGAGTAAATGAGGGATGCAAAGTATAGTGAAAGCAGGTAATTCACAACCCATCATGCTTAGGGTAATGCATAAAAATCCTGGGCAGGCCATTATTTTGGCTACCATGGCAATGCCCCAATAGGATGACAATTGAGATGCTTTATGTTGGTGTTACCTTTATTTTGTCAGTTACCTCTTTGTAAGGTTGCAAACATTGATGGGACCACAGAATAAATGTTAGTTAGTTACCTGGCAAGAAATATAGGACATTTAATTCCATACACATTTGTCACAGACAACTATTTGTTACAGTTACACAACTGTACAATTACAATATGATAAGATGTACAGAAAGATGGTAGCCTTATGTTTAGTCAGAGTGTTCTATCCGTATGCATGTAATAGAGGGATATAGTTATAGCCTACTAAGAGCATGCACACAGAGTTTGGTCGTCATTAAGAAGTGCATTCACTCGAGCACTGCATTATGGTAAAGAAATCTTGTGTGTCTTGCTTCTAGACATATTTATTCAGGTTATTTCCTGAAAAGTGGTTGAGTGGTTACCTTTTTAAAAGTAAAAGACTCCTCATCCTGATTTGAACCAAACGTGAAGGAGGAGGCGCAAAATGATTAAAGAAGGGACTTCAAATGAATTGTGGTGCTACATTTGAAAGAGCTAATTAAATGGAGTAGACATATTTTGTGTTTTTTGAATTTGTGGTTTTGGTTGTATGTTTTATTTCTTAAAAGTATTATAATGATGTTTGTAATCCAGGGAACGTGCAGATTTCAAATTGACATCCAAATTCTAAAATTATTTCAGATAAGGATTTTTATTTAATTTATGTTCCATTCGTGACATTGTTAAATTGTTTTAATTCTTCACTCAATTCTATTCTGATAAGATGTGATCAATTGTAGGACATACAGATGTAGGATATTAATTTGAGCCAGGTTGCTACAGCAGGAAAATAATCCTGCAGCAACAGGAAATTTGAATTATGTGGATTATAATTAATGGAAATTTTAGTAGGGGTTGATACATTTTTCATGAGGGAAAATCAGGTTGGAAATTTCCAAGTGGAAATGACAAATTTCAGATGTCAAATTATCGACACGTTTTAAGTGTCCTGCATTGCAACAATGTTATCCTGCAACAGGGTGATCAAATGAAGATCCTATATCTGTATTTCTTTTATAATTTGGCATGCTGAAGCTAGATTTTGCCAAATTGTAAAGTAGTTTGGTTTCTGGATTTCTTCAAAACAAGAGAGCACTTCTGAAATGCCATTCATGCCAAGTCAACTCTGCCAAGATAATGTAATTATGTAGGCAATGTGACGTTGTGTTATACCCATTAGAAATTAACAACTGGGTACTTAGTTTCAGAAAAATAAATGTTAACAATCAACGTTTTTTGTTTCTTATTGTTTATCCTTAATATTTAGGTCAAGGATTAGCAACTTTGATGAGGGTGGAGGCCACAAAACATCTGAACTCATGCGGGACTGCAGTGGCTTGCCAGTCTGTATGTCCATATCCACACGTACAGTCAGAACTGGCCCTAGCTTTTTGGGGGAATTTTTTTGGGGCCCCTCACCTTGCCAGCAAAATATTTAAATGGCCCCTCTGACAGAGGAGAGAAAATGTTGCTGTTTTACAGCAAGTTTGCGGCAATTCCTCACATTTTTGCCATTGCCATTGGGCGGAGAGAAGATTTTGCAATTGTATCTAGTTTCATACAATTCTATTAATTTTGCCATGGGGCACTAAGGTATTCCCAAAAGATAATTGAAGCAACAACCACCCGAGCCACTGCCTGTTCACCCCGCTACCATCCAGAAGGCTAGGTCATTACAGGTGCATCGAAGCTGAGACCGAGAGACTGAAAAACAGCTTCTATCTCAAGGCCATCAGACTGTTAAACAGCCATCACTAGCACAGAGTGGCTGCTACCTATATATATAATCTTTAAGTCATTGGCCCCTTTAATAAATGGAACACTAGCCACTTTAATAATGTTTACATATCTTGCATTACTCATCTCATATGTACAGTTGAAGTCGGAAGTTTAAATACACCTTAGCCACATACATTTAAACTCAGTTTTTCACAATTCCTGATATTTAATCCTAGTAAAAATCCCTGCCTTAGGTCAGTTAGGATCACCACTATTTTAAGAATGTGAAATGTCAATAACAGAGAGAATTATTAATTTCAGATTTGATTTCTTTCATCACATTCCCAGTGGGTCAGAAGTTTACATACATACAATTAAGTATTTGGTAGCATTGCCTTTAAATTGTTTAACTTGAGTCAAACATTTGGGTAGCATTCCACAAGCTTCCCACAATAAGTTTGGTGAATTTTGGCCCATTCCTCCTGACAGAGCTGGTGTAACAGTCAGGTTTGTAGGCCTCCTTGCTCACACACGCTTTTTGAATTCTGCCCACATGTTTTCTATAGGATTGAGGTCAGGGCTTTGTGATGACCACTCCAATACCTTGACTTTGTTGTCCTTAAGCCATTTTGCCACAACTTTGGAAGTATGCTTGGGGTCATTGTCCATTTGGAAGACCCATTTGCGACCAAGCTTTAACTTCCGAACTGATGTCTTGAGATGTTGCTTCAATATATCCACATAATTTTCCAGCCTCATGATGCCATCTATATTGTGAAGTGCACCAGTCCCTCCTGCAGCAAAGCAGCCCCACAACATAATGCTGCCACCCCGTGCTTCACAGTTGGGTTGGTGTTCTTCGGCTTGCAAGCCTCCCCCTTTTTCCTCCAAACATAAAGATGGTCATCATGGCCAAGTAGTTCAATTTTTGTTTCATCAGACCAGAGGACATTTCTCCAAAAAGTACGATCTTTGTCCCCATGTGCAGTTGCAAACCTTAGTCTGGCTTTTTTATGGCGGTTTTGGAGCAGTAGCTTCTTCCTTGCTGAGCAGCCTTTCAGGTTATGTTGATATAGGAGTCGTTTTACTGTGGATATAGATACTTTTGTACCTGTTTCTTTCAGCATCTTCACAAGGTCCTTTGCTGTTGTTCTGGGATTGATTTGTACTTTTTGCACCAAAGTACGTTCATCTCTCAGAGACCGAACGCGTCTCCTTCCTGAGCGGTAATGACATGGTATTTATACTTGCGTACTATTGTTTGTACAGATGACCGTAGTACCTTCAGGCATTTGGAAATTGCTCCCAAGGATGAACCAGACTTGTGGAGGTCTACATTTTTTTTCTTCTGAGGTCTTGGCTGATTTCTTTTGATTTTCCCATGATGTCAAGCAAAGAGGCACTGAGTTTGAAGGTAGGCCTTGAAATACATCCACAGGTACACCTCCAATTGACTCAAATGATTACAATTAGCCTATCAGAAGCATTTAAAGCCATGACATAATTTTCTGGATTTTTCCAAGCTGTTTAAAGGCACAGTCAACTTAGCGTATGTAAACTTCTGCCCCACTGGAATTGTGATATAGTGAATTATAAGTGAAATGATCTGTCTGGTAACAATTGTTGGAATGATTACTCGTGTCATGCACAAAGTAGATGTCCCAACCGACTTGCCAAAACTATAGTTTGTTAACAAGAAATTTGTGGAGTGGTTGAAAAACAAGTTTTAATGTCACCGACCTAAGTGTATTTAAACTTCCAACTTCAACTGTATATACTGTATTCTATACTATCTATCTATTGAATATTAGCCTATGCCGCTCTGTCATTCTTATATAAAGGACATTCCTTTACTTAGATTTGTGTGTATTAGGTATTTGTTGTGGAATTGTTAGATATTACTTGTTAGATATTGCTGCACTGTCTGAACTAGAAGCACAAGCATTTTGCTACACTTGCAATAACATCTGCTAACCATGTGTATGTGACCAATAACATTTGATTTAATTTGAAACTTGGATGTAATCCAATGACATGTATTTAATTTTCTCTTGTTATTCAAAATAATTTCCAAGTCATTTGGTGAGCAATTACTATCTAAATGTGGGATGGGAGGCCATTCTCCTTATACATCTTAAGGTAAACCTGAAAATAAAGTAATATTCTGGTATTGTGTTTAGACAGGAAGCGATAGCAGAGTTTAGCATTCATTTAATGGCGGAATTCTTTCCAGGCGGAGCGGTCGACGGTGCTCGTGCACGTGAAAGCCACTCAGCGGAGGCGGAGAAAATAAGAATCTGCTCTATTTGGGCGAATTCCACTCCGTCCCATCGCTTCCAGTCTGAAAATCCTTTAAGTGTTGTTAATAAAAAACGGCCAATAAATGTTCTGGGACATTACTGATTGGTGGTGTACACACATGGTTATGAGGAACCCAGGTATGTGACATGTATGTACAAAAACTGTCTTGGTGAATCAATAATAGCCAAGGTAAGTGGGAAATCATGTTATTGTTGTATTTTGAGTAGACTATCACTTTAAATCAGTGGTTCTCATCCAGCTTGTCTCAATATTCACATTGCGAAAAATAACTGCCAAAATACAATCTGGAAAACTATTTTTGATGCTATATTGATAGTAAATGTAGCATTATGACATATGACAAGGGAACAACATTCCCACCTCTTTCATTGTCAATAATTAAATCACTGGTTTGAGAGCACAAAATCAACCAAAATAGCGCTGCTAATAGCTCTATATTTAAAATACCGTGATAGAAGAAAACATTTTCAGAGATTAAATTACTTAAAAAAATGCAAGTTCATTATGATTTCTTCACACTTTCTACATGGTGTAAGTCGTTTATGTTCAGACTGGTATGTTTAAAAAAAAAACATATGTTTTTGGACTCAGAGACCCAAGACCTATTCGAACCCTCCTGCGACCCACATTTGCGTCGGGACCCACCAGTTGTGAATCGCTGCTTTAAATCATACCATGAAAAAAAAATGATACAATACTTTATTGAACATTTATATTTTGTTAAAGTGATAGTTTCTCCCATACTGCCGTGTCTCATGGCAGCAGGCTATTTTATTGTAGGCTATATCAAGTGTTTCTATATGTCAGGTCAGGATACAGAGAAACATTATTTAAATGGGTTTAAATTACAAGTGCACAACTGTAATCATCGAAGGCCGCCACAGTCCTGCTGGTCCTTCTTTTCTCCCTGGCACTTACAATAATTGATCAGATAGTGTAATTGGTTGGTTGTGCACCCTATATTACCAATATAAGCCAAGCAGGTAAAACTGGTGAAAAGTGTCTCATGTCTGAGTCTCGTGATTTTAGGTAGCTGGCGTCAGTGGGGGTCTTTGTGCTTGTCTTCTCAGCAGGGATGTGTACAGACATTTAAGGCTGGTCCAGGTGATCAAAAAAGAAGAAGCTGCATCAGATTCTGACTCAAGTCAGGGACCCAGTTATTAGTACCAACTCTAATGTCTATGTAATGTAAACATGTGGTCATGTGTTGCTTTTATTTACCATGGGTATATATACACACCTGGAGAGTGAAAATGTCATTTGAACAATAAGTAGTGGAGAGAAGTAGAAATAGAGAGAAGTACTGCAACACAAAGTGCAAGTTAGACACTATTGAACTACTGCTATACTTTGAATTTATGTCAAGTTACATGAGTAGTTCAAATATGTTATACATACGTTATTGGAAAAAATAAAATCAAAGACGTTCCTTTACA
Source organism: Oncorhynchus gorbuscha (assembly GCF_021184085.1). Lineage (NCBI taxonomy): Eukaryota > Metazoa > Chordata > Actinopteri > Salmoniformes > Salmonidae > Oncorhynchus > Oncorhynchus gorbuscha. Next base: position 28,148,436 of record NC_060188.1, read on the forward strand.
GTTCAGTTACTGTCTATGTCTGTAATGATGTTTTTGCAAGCACTAGCCTGGCCTATGATGTAGCCTGGACGTTTTACAAGAGTGGTCTCTGACAGGGCTGGTCTTTGACAATACTCTGATTGATTTACAACTGCGTTTACGAGCCGAGTCCATAGATCAGTGGAGAGAATGATCCAATGTTGCGAGTCCCACCGATTGATAGCAATATATGAAGCGAGATGAACGCATGCTGCGCGCGCATTTCCATCAGACGACGGAAGTGCACAGCAGAAACATCGGGGAAAGCGTCAAGGGAGTGAAAACGAAGCAGAATTAGTCAATGAGAGAGAGGGGGAGAGGGAGGAGAGGAGAGAGGGAGTAAGGAAAAGAAAGGAGAAAGCAATACGGAGGCTGCAGAGTTGCTTGGTCGAGGTGGACGTGGCGGGTCCGGTTCAGTTTGAAGCCAAGCAACTGTGGCGACAGCGAGCCGAAGGCTAAAAAAAACATGAATCGGAGAAACCGCAGGTAGCTATTGCTAGCTGTTTTTTTTATACGGATTTCCTTCTTTTTCGATCACTTTCTCATATGCCAGTGTGTGAATGTGCATGGCCCAACACAGGTTTCGTAATTCGACACAATTTATTTAGTTTAGCGACACTTGCCTGGTACTACCTGCAAGGGTTCAGGATGCACGCTCAAAGTGAATTTTAAAAAGTAGCTAGTAACAGTACAGTATAGCCGCCTCACTTTCCTTCCTAGCTACATGTCATCGAGCTAGTTAGACGCATCTGTAAAGCTAGCTATCTAGCTAGTAGCATCGACGTTAGCGATAAACAAGATGGCCACTGGCTAGCTAGTTAGCTAGAAATGGCATCTTGCCCTGTCTTTGTACGATGGTAGTCAACTGGTAAACTGAAATATGCCTTTTAAAAATTATGCAAAGAGTTGGCTGGTGAAAAAAATTCCCTCTCCTAAAAGTTTGTGCTGGTTTTAAGCGCTTCATATGTCACCCAATAGCTTGCATATTGCCATCCTCAACCAACTGGGTGAGAGAAAAAAATCACCGCCAGATTCTTGCAGCCAACTAGTGCATGATGTGCGTGGCTGGTTTGTCATTCTGCCTAGTTGGTCAGAACATGCAGGTATTGCATGAACACTCATGTTGAGGTTTACACTAAAGTCCTTAATTTTGGTGCCATGTGATATTTAGATTTCAAGGCGAGTTATTGTATAGTCATCGAATTGACGAGCATGAATGTTGTGAAGTTATAAGTAGCCAAAACTTTCAGGACGTTTGGCTACCAACTTCTCACCAGCCATCATTAAAACTTTTCGAGATACAAAATACAAACAGTTCTCGAAGTTTGCACATCACTATTGTCATTGCACATCTGTGTGTGTTTTCTCATACATATAGTTTGCTTGTCACTAGTTATTGTGAGTCTGTGTAGTTATCTTTTTAGTATTCTGTGTGCTTGTTTTATTTGTAATAATAAGCCAATGTTATTATGAGTTGACAGACCAGTTATTTTTCTATTACTTTCCCTACTAGGCCTATCAGTTACATTACCCCTGCTATATTCTAATTGAAGTGAGGCCCGTAGAAGACAATGGGTTATATTTTTTAACTTAATTATTTTAATATCCTTTGTCTTCTTTCATTCCAGGGGCTTCAAAGATAGGTTTTGCTCCTAACCCAAGGAAGAAGGCTTGGCATCAGAACAAGCTGTACTGTCAGAGGGACACTCAAGTGGACCAAGGCTCTTTTCAGGGCAAAGTAGTACTATTCTCTGATCCATTACTGGACTAACTGGAGACGGGTGCATAAGGACTCTGCAGCCATGGCAGAGTTAGAGACAGAGTGCATTACGCTACGACTCGACACGCTGCATGCATCAGAGTGTGGCTCGCCACCGCTGGATCCACTTCGGCCTGAGTGCACCTCCCCAACCCTCCACCTGCTCTCGTCCGACTGCAGTACGCCTACACTCGGCACGCTAGCGGCAGAGATCGCAGAGCCCATGATCATGCTGCCCTGCGTGAAGACTGAGCCCGCAGATGACCTGGACCCCATCCGCACCGTGGACCTGTCAGAGATCCAGCCACTGAGCACGGCAGAGTTGGGCCATGAACAGATCAAGATGGAGATCAGTGGTTTGGACTACATCAAGTCTGAGCACCACGTCCACGACCTCCACTGCTTCCACAGCTCTGAGTACGAGAGCGACTCGTATTCTATGAAGTCTCACTACGAGCCCAGCCTGGTGTTTGACTACATCACCCACGTGTCCGACAGCCTGGACTACATCAGGTCGGAGCAGCACGCTGACCTGCAGTGTTATTACACCACCGAGCTCGGGGCCATCAAGACTGAGTACGAGCCCAACCTGATGTCCAGCCACATCAAGACCGAAATGAGCCTAGAGTCTATCCACATGGCCGAGCTCCGGACCGAGCTAAACAAGCTCAGCCATGACGGGGTCATGGAAGGCCATAGGCTGGACAACGAGTTCCCTGGCGCAGGAGGCCTCTACGAGCTGCAGTCTACCCATGCTGGCAAAGGCCCAGGGCAAACAAGCACGAAAGGGCATAGCACAACCCCACGCAAACCTCGTAACCTCAGTGGGGAGAAGCCTTTCTCTTGCACCCAGTGTGGGAAGAATTTCAGTACTCTGGGGAACCTTAAAACACACCAGCGCATTCACACAGGAGAGAGGCCGTATACCTGCTCGCAGTGCGGCAAGAGCTTCGGCCAGGCAGGGAACCTGAAGAGGCACCAGCTCATTCACACGGGTCAGAAACCCTACATCTGTGCCCACTGCCCCAAGGGCTTCACCAAAGCAGATGACCTCCGCTCACACCAGCGGCTACACACCGGCGAGAAGCCCTTCTGTTGCCTTCAGTGTGGGAAGAGCTTTGGGCAGTCCAAGGAGCTCAAAGCCCACCAGCTAAGCCACACCGGAGAGAGGCCTTTCTGCTGCCAACACTGTGGGAAGAGCTTCACCAAGGAAATGAGCTACCAATACCACCTGCAGATTCACACCGGTGAGAAACCGTACTGCTGCTCTCAGTGCGGGAAGACATTCAGCAACTCGGGGGTCCTCAAAACACACGAGAAGATACATTCCGGGGTGAGGCCATTCGGCTGCACACAGTGCGGTAAGAGCTTTGGCCGTTTGGGACATCTTAAAGCACACCAGCAAATCCACACTGGGGAGAGACCTTTCGCCTGCCTCCAGTGTGGGAAGAACTTCAGCCAGTCAGGCCATCTCAAAGCACACGAGCAAATTCACAAAAGAGAGAGATCAGACATGAGCAGCAGCAGCAGCAGCAGTGGTGGCAGCAGCAGCCGCAGTACTGATAGTAGTTAAATACCTTTAACCTCTGAAGTATTATTCCTTTTTTATATAAATACTATATATATATATGTTTTTCCTTACACTTTTCTTACGTTTTACATACCTTTTGTGCTTTTTGAGTTATGTTCTTTGGGGGTCAACTTGACTGATTTGCTATTATGCAAATGTCTTTGTTGGGATCAGTGAAGTTACTGAGGGCCTTATAGAAAACTTTGTATCTCGCCTGATCTGTGTTGTAGTGAGTGCCATTCCAGTTTCTTTCCTCCAGAAAAATCACTTATTGATAACATGTCATTCCTAAAACCATGTACTGGAATTCATTATTAAAGAAACTAATGCAACACCAAATCTCTCCTTTCTTTTGTCTCATCCTGTATTATGATCCTGAATTATGATATTGTCTACCGGAGTGGCAAATTAATCTCTTTACTAGAACATTGGTAACAGGACAAAACTGAATGTTGCGCCCGGAATGTTGTACCACAATTGCACACCACTGTATCGCCACTATACTCATTAGAAATAAAGTGTACAGAGCTGAGAAAGTAGTATAGATACTGTTAGCACTGTAGTAAAATGGCTACTGTAGTATTTTGATTGTAGAAAAGATGACTCCCACACACTCCCATATGTTATTTGTGATCACCATCACCTCCCTGCTAGCAGGGGTGGGAAAAAGTACCCAATTTTCATACTTGAGTAAAGATATCTTAGTAGAAAATGACTAAAAGTGAACGTCGCCCAGTAAAATACTACTTGAGTAACAGTTTTTGGTTTTAAATATACTAAACTATTGAAAGTATATATTTCAAATTTCTCATTTTAAGAAAACCAGATGGCACAATTTTTACTATCTTTTATATTTATGGATAACTAGAGGCACGCTCCAACACTGACATAATTTACAAACAAACCATGTGTGCTTCATGCGTCCGCAAGATCAGAAGCAGTAGGGATGTCCATATGTTCTCTTGATAAGTGTGAATTGGACCATTTTCCAGTCCTGCTAAGCATTCAAAATCTAATGAGTGTTTTTGGGTGTCAAGGAAAATGTATGGAGTAAAAAGTACCTTATTTTCTTTAGGAATGTGAAGTAAAAAGCTGTCTAAAATATAAGTCGCTCTGGATAAGAGCGTCTGCTAAATGACTTAAATGTAAATGTAAATGTAAATGGAGAAGTGCAGATAACACAAATGACTTTGGTACTTTACACAACTGCCTGCTAGGTATGTGATTTCATGGTCGTTTTTACAATTCTTAGTTATAACATACTTTATTGCACACTAGTACTATGGCACTATAGACATGTTTGCTCTGACATACAGAATGAAGATACCAGTAACTACAGACAAGGTCATTTGATCATTTTAATCCTTCAACCACTAGCAGCACTGTTAGGTTCACAATATCATTGGAAGAATTTGAATGGACTTTTAATAATAATTTACGCACATACAGTGGGGCAAACAAGTATGTAGTCACTAATTGTGCAAGTTCTCCCACTTAAAAATATGAGAGGCCTGTAATTCCCATCATAGGTACACTTCAACTATGACAGACAAAATGAGAAACAAAAATCCAGAAAATCACATAGTAGGATTTGTAATGAATTTATTTGCAAAATATGGTGGAAAATGGCCTCTCTCATCTTTTTAAGTGGGAGAACTTGCACAATTATTTTGGCTGACTAAATACTTTTTTGCCCCACTGTATATCACGCTTCCTGAGTATTATACCTTTATAATAGATTCACTAGAACTCACACTCATGTTTAAGATGTAACAGGTTTATCTTGAAAATGAATGGAATTCATTTTTGTAGAGATAAAGAATAGCTTGATTAGTTAATTTAGTTGGGTTGACCCTTGCCTTGACTAGAACCTCATTCGGTGTGTGACTAGGTATGGCGTGAGAACACTTCGCCATATCCTTTATCACAGATACCACCGTGGAGCTGCTACTGCTGCAACACAAACATAATATATATACATAATCATATATATATATATATATATCATATATATATATATATATATATATATATATATATATATATATATATATATATATATATATATATATATATATATATATATATATATATATATATATAAATGACTGATTAAATATTTTGTTAATCAAATTATTTAATAAAAGTGAATCATGTTAAAAATATATTACATTACACAGAATGCATTTTAAACTTCATGCAATGTATTACTTTTGTATGACTCAATAAAAAATATATATTGATAGGAGTGGGAAAAAAGGTAATTGTGTTTTGATAAGCACGCCAAAGCACACCAAAGACAGCATTAACGATAGAATACATATCTAGTTTTTCAAGCGACGGTCTTTTAATCCTTTTGAGTCATCACAAAAGTCAGCCTTCTCACGAAAACATTTGTAGCATCTGACCTATTAGGAGCTATTATGACCCCTCTATGGAAAAGGGAGACTCTCGCGAACATAATGTTTTCTCTATTTTGCTCTACGACGGTAACCCATACAAATTAATAGAAGTATGGAGGTAGTTTTGTGCCAACAAAAATGAGGGGTTAAATACGTGTAAAAAAGACACAAATGTTTCCTGAGCTTTCTTATATCTCTTAAATATAGGACAGACACTTCAGAACCTTATTCCTTCTGATTTAATTTGTAACATTTATTAATGTGTTATTCAATGTGTTTCTATGGGCTGTAGTGGTAAGGGCAAATTCTATATTTTTTCAAAGAATTGTAAAAAAAAAAAAATACCTAAAGCGGGCCTAAAATTCAAAGAGCTAAATGATCCATGGTATGACCATCTTCAAACAATTCCCCCCAACGGTTTAGACGTTTAGTTAAGGGAGTATGCGAGGCACAGATGTTCGCTTCAAGTTCTGCTACGAGCAAACCAAACGTAGTATGCAGGCGCCTTTAGACACTGCCCGTGTCCAAAGTCTGGCTTACCTACTACTTACTTAAACTGCATAATGTGTAGTTATTGTACTGAATACTATTTTGAACGTACTGTTTAGTAAAAAACAAATGCAGTTAACAACAAATATCAGCATACTAGGCTCATCCTACTGCAACGCCTCATCTAATGCCCAATTACGTTGATTCTCGCCATTCCTTCATTTTGGTACAGTTGGTCCCCACAGCTGATTAACAGCTGTTGTCAAACACACCTGGGTTTCAAAAGGCAATTATCTTCCTCTATAGTATGCAGCGAATTCTACTAAATGAAAAGCCAAAATGAGTATGACTTCCTGGAATTTAATTCATACATTTTTGATATTTCACATGCTATAAAATGTTATTTTTTTGCATACCCCAAATGCCTACTATTTAAATTGCAGGTACGGGTATACAGCCATGGCCACATTGTTGGTGTTGCCTTTATTTTGGCAGTTACCTGTATATACAGTGCATTTGGAAAGTACTCAGACACCTTCCATTTTTCTACATTTTGTTACATTTACAGCCTTATTCTAAAATGGAATAAAAAGAATGTCCTCAACAATCTATACACTATACCCCACAATGACAAAGTGAAAACAGGTTTTTAGATATTTTTGCAAATTTATTTAAAAAAAAGAATACTGAAATACCTCATTTACATATGTATTCAGACCCTTTGTATGAAACTCAAAATTAAGCTCAGGTGCATCCTGTTTCCATGGTGTCACGTTCTGACCATAGTTCTTTTGTGTTTTCTTTGTTTTAGTGTTGGTCAAGACGTGAGCTGAGTGGGCATTCTATGTTGTGTGTCTAGTTTTCCCAATTCTATGTTTGGCCTGATATGGTTCTCAATCAGAGGCAGGTGTTAGTCATTGTCTCTGATAGGGAACCATATTTAGGTAGCCTGTTTTGTGTTGGGTTTTGTGGGTGATTGTCTCCTGTCTTTGTTTCTATGCACCAGATAGGACTGTTTCGGTTTTTCACATTTGTTATTTTGTAGTGTTCACGTTTATTGTCTTTATTAAACATGTTGAACACTAACCACGCTGTGCTTTGGTCCGATCCTTCGTCCACAGAAGAAATCCGTTACACATGGGTCATCCTTGAGATGTTTCTACAACTTGATTGGAGTCCACCTGTGGTAAATTCAATTGATTGGACATGATTTGGAAAGGCACACACCTGCCTATATAAGGTCCCACAGTTGACAATACATGTCAGAGCAAAAACCAAGCTATGAGGTCGAAGGAATTGTCCATAGAGCTTCAAGACAGGATTGTGTTGAGGCACAGATCTGGGTAAGAATACCAAAAAATGTCTGCAGCATAGAAGGTCCCCAAGAACACAGTGGCCTCCATCATTCTTAAATGGAAGAAGCTTGGAACCACGAAGACTCATCATAGAGCTGGCTGCCTGGCCAAACTGAGCAATTGGGGGAGAAGGGCCTTTGGTCAGGGAGGTGACCAAGTACCCGATGGTCACTCTGACAGAGCGTCAGAATTCCTCTGTGGAGATGGGAGAACCTTCCAGAATGACAACCATCTGTGCAGCACTCCACCAATCAGGCCTTTTTGGTAGAGTGGCCAGATGGAAGCTATTCCTCAGTTAAAGGCACATGACAACCCACTTTGAATTTTCCAAAAGGCACCTAAAAGGCTGTCAGACTATGAGAAACAAAAATCTCTGTTCGGATGAAACCAAGATTGAACTCTTTGTCCTGAATGACAAGTGTCACGTTTGGAGGAAACCTGACACCATCCCTATGGCGAAGCATGATTGTGGCAGTGACAGGCTGTGGGGATGTTTTGCAGCGGCTGGGACTGGGAGACTAGTCAGGATCGAGGGAAAGATGAACGGAGCAAAGTACAGAGAGATCCTTGATGAAAAACCTGCTCAGGACCTCAGACTGGGGCGAAGGTTCACCTTCCAACAACACAATGACCCTAAGCGCTCTGCCAAGACAATGCAGGAGTTGCTTCGGGAAAAGTCTCTGACTGTCTTTGAGTGGCCTTTATATAGCCCTTCGTACATCAGCTGATATCTCAAAGTGCTGTACAGAAACCCAGCCTAAAACCCCAAACAGCAAGCAATGCAGGTGTAGAAGCACGGTGGCTAGGAAAAACTCCCTAGAAAGGCCAAAACCTAGGAAGAAACCTAGAGAGGAACCAGGCTATGTGGGGTGGCCAGTCCTCTTCTGGCTGTGCTGGGTGGAGATTATAACAGAACATGGCCAAGATGTTCAAATGTTCATAAATGACCAGCATGGTCAAATAATAATAATCACAGGCAGAACAGTTGAAACTGGAGCAGCAGCACAGCCAGGTGGACTGGGGACAGCAAGGAGTCATCATGTCAGGTAGTCCTGAGGCATGGTCCAAGGGCTCAGGTCCTCTGAGACAGAGAAAGAAAGAGACAAAGAGAAAATTAGAGAGCGCATACTCATATTCACACAGGACACCGGATAGGACAGGAGAAGTACTCCACATATAACAAACTGACCCTAGCCCCCCGACACATAAACTACTGCAGCATAAATACTGGAGGCTGAGACAGGAGGGGTCAGGAGACACTGTGGCCCCATCCGATGACACCCCCGGACAGGGCCAAACAGGAAGGATATAACCCCACTCACTTTGCCAAAGCATAGCCCCCACTCCACTAGAGGGATCCTCAACCACCAACTTACCATCCTTAGACAAGGCCGAATATAGCCCACAAAGATCTCCGCCACGGCACAACCCAAGGGGGGGCGCCAACTCAGACAGGAAGATCACATCAGAATACATCAGAATACTTCTGTAATACATTTAAAAAAAAATACATTTGCAAACATTTCTAAACTTGTTATTGCTTTGTCAGTATGGGGTATTGTATGTAGATTGATGAGAAAGAAAAAAATATTTAATCCATTTTCGAATAAGGCACTGTATATGACAAGATCTTGTTCTTGAGAAACTGGGACTGGAGTTGATCTAGTGTCTGAACGTTCCTACTGTGGAGCCTGAGCCAGCAGAGGGAGTGCTACTCCCCCTTACTGCATACAACTCATCAAATCGAATTGAGCTTTATTAGCATGTACATAGCACTTCAATAGATTTTAACATGTACGATAAAAGTCAACAAAATCATATGAGACCTACTGCGTGTCATATTTTTCAGGGTCCTCTTCATATTTTCAGAAGCCATGGTTGTTATTATTATCAATAACCATAGATATAATATACCATCCAAAACATATCAAGCACATCAACATATGCATATGATTTTATTAAAAGTGTTCAATGTCATGATAATAGGAGGTTTATTGAGATTTGTCCATAGTTTACATTTTATTAATACCTGCATGTGTTTACATGAATGTCCTGATGACATATGATCATATGGGCGACATATGGTTTGAAAACGAGAAGGATCTCCCTGAAGTCATCATGGGACCGTCCTGTGTTGTTGATGCACGGAAGAATAGTTCCTTTTAGATGGATGGCAGCCAGGAAATGAAAAGGTCATTGTCATGACTATACAAGCAATAAGGCCCAAGGGGGCATGGTGGTATTTTGTGAACATTCTTAAGTAGTGTTGCTTGGCATGACCTACGCCTCAGTCTGAACAACAACTTTAATTACCAACACCCATATTCAAGATACATCAATCAGATGTAATATGAATCCTTTCAACAGATTATCTGCTCTTTTGAAATATTCTTCATCATCATCAACTCTGGGTTTGTTGGGTCTGAAGGCATTTTCAGCTGTCTAGTCAAATCTTTGTAACATGGCCCGTCTCTGCCACGACAGACCCAAAAGTTAAATCAGCAACAACTCAGTGCACATAACCCTAACCCAACAACACAGTGTACATAACCCTAACCCAACAACACAGTGCACATAACCCTAACCCAACAACACAGTGCACATAACCCTAACCCAACAACACAGTGTACATAACCCTAACCCAACAACTCAGTGTACATAACCCTAACCCAACAACACAGTGTACATAACCCTAACCCAACAACACAGTGTACATAACCCTAACCCAACAACACAGTGTACATAACCCTAACCCAACAACTCAGTGCACATAACCCTAACCCAACAACTCAGTGCACATAACCCTAACCCAACAACACAGTGTACATAACCCTAACTCAACAACTCAGTGCACATAACCCTAACCCAACAACACAGTGTACATAACCCTAACCCAACAACACAGCGTACATTGAACACAATACTGCTATACCACACAAAAAAGTTTGAGCTGATGTACCTTTGCTTGGAGGTCAACAATGTTAGTATAGAAAGCAGTGGGAGCCTTACTCTCCAGAAACAGGTAGATCTTCATCTCCAAATCAGTGTTGGCTTTCTCCAGGGTGGCCACCTTGCCCAGGTAGGTGGCTAAACGGTTATTCTGGTTCTGCATGGCGAACTTCCCGCTGACACTGTTGTCCACTGCTTCAGACATGGCCATGCCTCCTCCACCAAAGCCTCCTCCTTCACCGAAGCCAAATTCACCACCACCACCACCAGCAGAGAAAGACCTGGACGCACCCCAGAGCCACCTGCACCTCCGTACTCACTGCCAACCCTCATGCCACTGATGCAGCTGCCATCTTCCGTGCTGCCAAATCCAGACATGGAGAGGAGCTGATAGATGCTCTCCTCATGGATCCACCAGAGGACAAGAAGCTGCTGCTGGAGGTCATGGTGATGGTGGCTGCAGCTGTCTTACTGTCTGTAAAGAGGAGTGAGTATATTCGAGGAAGGTACCATTGTTCCTTTTATACCGCGTCTTACACATAGGGAGGGATGAGACAGATCTGAGGAAACAGGGGAACACTAAATTTAAAAAAGTTGCCTTTGGCCTTTTGACACTAGCATCAAGCCATTCCTATATTAGTGCTTGCTTTGCACATTTGCCCATGAGTTCATAAAACTTTAAATGTGCTTTGGCAATGTGGAATGTGACTGTTTGTACAAGCTGTGCCAATTATTGCAATATGAATACTTAATCTTTGCTACAGACAAGATGAAACCAAGACATCTGTAAAAAACATGCCCTGGACTTTGACATATTGACATATTGTATGTCTTAAATCACCTCTTAAATCACATTCTTGAACGTCTACAAATTCACAACCATTACGTAATCTTGGCTGACACAGCTATTTCATACTGTAACGTAGTAATAGTTAGTTCATTTACATTAACTAAAATGTGAACGTGAACAAAGTTCCCACCTTATATGGGCATTTCCTGAAAAATATACAAGTCATTGCTGAAACTTACAAGTCATTGCTTCAGTTTGGGCATTTACAGTATACCAAATAGGAAACATCAAAGTCATTGCTGGAACTTACAAGTCAGTTTGGTTAAAGATACTTTTTAAAATCCTAAAACCTGTTTGCTTTTTCATGAGGTGAAGTTAGAGTGCGAGAACAGTGTGTGTGTGTGTGCATATACAGTTGGAGTGCGAGAACAGTGTGTGTGTGCATGTACAGTTGGAGTGTGAGAACAGTGTGTGTGTGCATGTACAGTTGGAGTGTGAGAACAGTGTGTGTGTGCATGTACAGTTGGAGTGCGAGAACAGTGTGTGGGTGCATGTACAGTTGGAGTTTGAGAACAGTGTGTGTGTGTGTATGTACAGTTGGAGGGTGAGAACAGTGTGTGTGTGCATGTACAGTTGGAGTGCGAGAACAGTGTGTGTGTGCATGTACAGTTGGAGTGTGAGAACAGCGTGTGTGTGCATGTACAGTTGGAGTGTGAGAACAGTGTGTGTGTGTGCATGTACAGTTGGAGTGTGAGAACAGTGTGTGTGTGCATGTACAGTTGGAGTGTGAGAACAGTGTGTGTGCATGTACAGTTGGAGTGTGAGAACAGTGTGTGTGTGCATGTACAGTTGGAGTGTGAGAACAGTGTGTGTGTGCATGTACAGTTGGAGTGTGAGAACAGTGTGCGTGTGCATGTACAGTTGGAGTGTGAGAACAGTGTGTGTGTGCATGTACAGTTGGAGTGTGAGAACAGTGTGTGTGTGTGCATGTACAGTTGGAGTGTGAGAACAGTGTGTGTGTGCATGTACAGTTGGAGTGTGAGAACAGTGTGTGTGCATGTACAGTTGGAGTGTGAGAACAGTGTGTGTGTGCATGTACAGTTGGAGTGTGAGAACAGTGTGTGTGTGCATGTACAGTTGGAGTGTGAGAACAGTGTGCGTGTGCATGTACAGTTGGAGTGTGAGAACAGTGTGTGTGTGCATGTACAGTTGGAGTGTGAGAACAGTGTGCGTGTGCATGTACAGTGCCTTCAGAAAGTATTCACTTGGGGGCTAGGGAAATGCAACCCCTCTCAGATTCATAGACAGTGTTCTAGATGCAATGACTAACTTTCACATGATAGATTTAACCACATGATAGATTTGATTACAGTGTTTTTTGTAAACAATGGAGTAATGTGATAAAGACAGACAATTGTGGTACAGTCATGAGTAATTTATTAGTTATATTCTTCAAAGAATCAATGGGTATATCAAGAATTAAGATTACAAATGAACAGATTCCCAAATCCCAGACTGTAGCTTTAAAGAGAAGACATTGATAGGAATTCTCGCTGTAGATAGATACAGTTGAAGTTGGAAGTCTACATACACCTTAGCCAAATACATTTAAACTCAGTTTTTTTTTTACAATTCCTGATGTTTAATCCTAATAAAAGTTCCCTGTCTTAGGTCAGTTAGGATCACCACTTCAGTTTAAGAATGTGAAATGTCATAATAATGGTAGAGAGAATTATTTGTTTCAGATTTGATTTCTTTCATCACATTCCCAGTGGGTCAGAAGTTTACATACACTAAATTAGTATTTGGTAGCATTGCCTTTAAATTGTTTAACTTCGGTCAAATGTTTTGGGTAGCCTTCCACAAGCTTCCCACAATAAGTTGGTGAATTCTGGCCCATTCCTCCTGACAAAGCTGGTGTAACTGAGTCAGGTTTGTAGACTTCCTTGCTTGCACACACTTTTCAGTTCTGCATACACATTTTCCATGTGATTGAGGTCAGGGCTTTGTGATGGCCACTCCAATACCTTGACTTTGTTGTCCTTAAGCCATTTTGCCACAACTTGCCTAAGCATGCTTAGGGTCATTGTCCATTAGGAAGACCCATTTGTGACCAAGCTTCAATTTCCTAAATGATGTCTTGAGATATTGCTTCAATATATCCACATAATTTTCCTGCCTCATGATGTCTTCTATTTTGTGAAGTGCACCAGTCCCTCCTGCAGCAAAGCACCCCCACAACATGATGCTGCCACTCCCATGCTTCACAGTTGGGATGGTGTTCTTCGGCTTCCAAGCTTCCCCCTTTTTCCTCCAAACATAAAGATGGTCATTATGGCCAAACAGTTCTATTTTTGTTACATCAGATCAGAGGACATTTCTCCAAAAAGTACGCTCTTTGTCCCCATGTGCAGTTGCAAACCGTAGTCTGGCTTTTTTTATGGCAGTTTTGGAGCAGTGGCTTCTTCCTTGCTGAGCAGACTTTCAGGTTATGTTGATATAGGACTCATTTTACTGTGGATATAGATACTCTTGTACCTTTTTCCTCTAGCATCTTCACAAGGTCATTTGCTGTAGTTCTGGGGTTGATTGCACTTTTCGCACCAAAGTATGTTCATCTCTAGGAGACATAACACCTCTCCTTCCTAAGCGGTATGACGGCTGCGTGGTCCCATGGTGTTTATACTTGTGTACTATTGTTTGTACAGATTAATGTGGTACCTTCAGGCATTTGGAAATTGCTCCCAAGGATGAACAAGGTCTGCAATTGTGGAGGTCTGCAATTTTTCTTCTGAGGTCTTGGCTGATTTCTTTTGATTTTCCCATGATGTTAAGCAAAGATGCACTGAGTTTGAAGGTAGGCCTTGAAATACATCCATAGGCAAACCTCCAATTGACTCAAATTATTTCAATTAGCCTATTAGAAGCTTCTAAAGCCATGACATAATTTTGGGGAATTTTCCAAGCTGTTTACATTTACATTTACATTTAAGTCATTTAGCAGACGCTCTTATCCAGAGCGACTTACTAATTGGTGCATTCACCTTATGACATCCAGTGGAACAGCCACTTTACAATAGTGCATCTAAATATTTTAAGGGGGGTGAGAAGGATTACTTTATCCTATCCTAGGTATTCCTTAAAGAGGTGGGGTTTCAGGTGTCTCCGGAAGGTGGTGATTGACTCCGCTGTCCTGGCGTCGTGAGGGAGTTTGTTCCACCATTGGGGAGCCAGAGCAGCAAACAGTTTTGACTGGGCTGAGCGGGAACTGTACTTCCTCAGTGGTAGGGAAGCGAGCAGGCCAGAGGTGGATGAACGCAGTGCCCTTATTTGGGTGTAGGGCCTGATCAGAGCCTGGAGGTACTGAGGTGCCGTTCCCCTCACAGCTCCGTAGGCAAGCACCATGGTCTTGTAGCGGATGCGAGCTTCAACTGGAAGCCAGTGGAGAGAGCGGAGGAGCGGGGTGACGTGAGAGAACTTGGGAAGGTTGAACACTAGACGGGCTGCGGCGTTCTGGATGAGTTGTAGGGGTTTAATGGCACAGGCAGGGAGCCCAGCCAACAGCGAGTTGCAGTAATCCAGACGGGAGATGACAAGTGCCTGGATTAGGACCTGCGCCGCTTCCTGTGTGAGGCAGGGTCGTACTCTGCGGATGTTGTAGAGCATGAACCTACAGGAACGGGCCACCGCCTTGATGTTAGTTGAGAACGACAGGGTGTTGTCCAGGATCACGCCAAGGTTCTTAGCGCTCTGGGAGGAGGACACAATGGAGTTGTCAACCGTGATGGCGAGATCATGGAATGGGCAGTCCTTCCCCGGGAGGAAGAGCAGCTCCGTCTTGCCGAAGTTCAGCTTGAGGTGGTGATCCGTCATCCACACTGATATGTCTGCCAGACATGCAGAGATGCGATTCGCCACCTGGTCATCAGAAGGGGGAAAGGAGAAGATTAATTGTGTGTCGTCTGCATAGCAATGATAGGAGAGACCATGTGAGGTTATGACAGAGCCAAGTGACTTGGTGTATAGCGAGAATAGGAGAGGGCCTAGAACAGAGCCCTGGGGACACCAGTGGTGAGAGCGCGTGGTGAGGAGACAGATTCTCGCCACGCCACCTGGTAGGAGCGACCTGTCAGGTAGGACGCAATCCAAGCGTGGGCCGCGCCGGAGATGCCCAACTCGGAGAGGGTGGAGAGGAGGATCTGATGGTTCACAGTATCGAAGGCAGCCGATAGGTCTAGAAGGATGAGAGCAGAGGAGAGAGAGTTAGCTTTAGCGGTGCGGAGCGCCTCCGTGATACAGAGAAGAGCAGTCTCAGTTGAATGACTAGTCTTGAAACCTGACTGATTTGGATCAAGAAGGTCATTCTGAGAGAGATAGCGGGAGAGCTGACCAAGGACGGCACGTTCAAGAGTTTTGGAGAGAAAAGAAACAAGGGATACTGGTCTGTAGTTGTTGACATCGGAGGGATCGAGTGTAGGTTTTTTCAGAAGGGGTGCAACTCTCGCTCTCTTGAAGACGGAAGGGACGTAGCCAGCGGTCAGGGATAAGTTGATGAGCGAGGTGAGGTAAGGGAGAAGGTCTTAGAAGAGAGGAGGGGATAGGGTCGAGCGGGCAGGTTGTTGGGCGGCCGGCCGTCACAAGACGCGAGATTTCATCTGGAGAGAGAGGGGAGAAAGAGGTCAGAGCACAGGGTAGGGCAGTGTGAGCAGAACCAGCGGTGTCGTTTGACTTAGCAAACGAGGATCGGATGTCGTCGACCTTCTTTTCAAAATGGTTGACGAAGTCATCTGCAGAGAGGGAGGAGGGGGAAGGGGGAGGAGGATTCAGGAGGAAGGAGAAGGTGGCAAAGAGCTTCCTAGGGTTAGAGGCAGATGCTTCAAGGCACAGTCAACTTAGTGTATGTAAACTTCTGAACTACTGGAGTTGTGATACAGTGAATTATAAGTGAAATAATCTGTCTGTAAACAATGGTTGGAAAAATTACTTGTGTCATGCACAAAGTAGATGTCCTATCCGACTTGCTAAAACTATAGTTTGTTTACAAGAAATTTGTGGAGTGGTTCAAAAGCGAGTTTTAATGACTCCAACCTAAGTGTATGTAACCTTCTGACTTCAACTTTAAGTAAGATAAGTAGTTGATTGATCTAAGCTGACATGGAATTGTTAACATGGATCATTTAGCTATTTGATTTGTAATTTTATGACCCCTTTATCTATCAAAAAATAATATATGTGTATTTTTTAATAAAATGTTGAATTTGGCCTTTCCTGCTACAGTATAGCCCATAGAAAAATAGATAGTCAAAAAATGTATTATATGAAATAAGGTTTAGAAATGTCTGACCTATACCTAGGAAATATAAGAAAGCTCAGGAAATAAATAAATATATATTTTTTTACACATATTTAACACTTTATTTTTGATGGCACAAAACTACCTCCATACTCCCATTAATTTGTATGGGTTACCTTTAGTCGAGACCCGGGACACTTGTGGGGGTCGTAGAGCAAAACGTAGATCACCATTGTTTTTGTGAGAATCTCCCCGTTCTACATTAGTGTCATAACTGGATGGGGAAGGATAGGGGGATCCATCAAGAAGATGCTCATAGGACTACTCAGGTACACTTGAAAAAAACACGTCAGGAGTAAACATTGGCCTGTGATATAGGAAAGATACAATACGCTCTGGGCTATTTCAATCCAACCACATGTTAACTGAAGGATATTGAAGTTGAGAACAGGAAAGTGGGGCTTTAGAGTCACCTCTGGTCAACAGGGGCCGACAAGACAGAGGGAAAGAGTTGAGTTGTGTGTGTGATGAAGTCTCACCCTAGTGTGCGGCTCTCAGAGTACTCCATCCTGCGGGCAGTGATGGAGGCAGCCAGGTTAATAAAGCTGCGGGAGGGTGTGGTCCGGAGGAGGGGGGAGGACAGGGGCAGGGTGGCACACAGTGCTGACAGGACCCCACAGCTGCCCAGGGAGGAGGAGGAAGAGAGGTTTAGCCTGCTGTGGTGAATATTTTTGGTTTGATAGTTTTCAATCTTTTCAAACACCAGCAGAAAATAACTGTGTTTTACAGTATCATAACAAAAACAATCTACATTATTTTGTCCCAGTTTGGTGAAAATCCTCTGATAGTGCGTTTAAATACCAGACTTAAAACAATGAGATCACCCCAAACCCTTTCAAAAGCTCACTACCTTCCACTATGTAGTAGGCCTATCTAAAATGGCTACTAAACTCAAAGACAAAGCTAAGACACCAGAGGGTTATGATCAGAGCACGTTGACTGCACGTGTATGAGCCTAGAAGACCTGCTAGAGGGACCTCCTTCCTCTCTCAGTCCCGTGAATCAACTGACTTAACATTCCAATGCAACATCTTGCCATACAGAATATATAGCTGAGTTGATAGCCTTCCCTACATAGTCAGCGAGGCCAGTGGTCCCGAACCTTTTCACTCATGCCCCCCTTTTATCACGGGGGAACATCTCATGCACCTCCATGCCCCACACCTGCCCCAATTGAATTAACTTCTACTATTGTTACAAAACAATATGATAACAAAATTATACAAATGAACTCCTTAAAATTAGCCTTTTAATCAACATGAAACAGAACAAACAAATACCATTAGTCATTCCATATTGAAATCAAGAAGAAAAAGAAGAATAAACCTTCTTTCTTCAGTGCAATGTCACATTCCTATAACTAGAGTGGGCCAATTTTTATTGTGGATTTTCTCAATTTGAAATAAAAATTAAATTGTTTCTGGAATTATTTTAAGGGTGACTATTAGGTTGCATAAACATGATTAGTGCCCCCCCCCACACACACAATTTAGGCCTACAAATATATTTTCTGATCATTATACAGAGGAGGATAGATTGTTACTGCTAGTCAGAGTCTGGAAGACAGGCAGGCTGCCTCTGACTGGGGGGAGAAACAGGCTTGCTTGTAGTATTCCGTTATATCTATACTATACCGTTTGGATGCTGCAGACGTTTTTGTGAGAAGACCAATTATCGGGATGTCTCCTGGTCTGACACACAGCGCTGTAGATCCGCCACTTTCCACTGCAGATGCGGAAGGGTGACGGAAGGGCGGATGCGGTGGGTTGAAACGCAGCCCTTGCAGCCCAAGCAACAGATATCTGCAGCTTAAACTGATGGGGTTTGATGGTGATTTTTCTTTCATTATGTTACTTAGATTGAAACACCGGTGCGTCAATAGGGGGTTAGGTCCTGCCCATTCATACTTAATTTTCTATATTCCTGTTCTCTTGGGTGGTTTCACCCTGGAGTAACTTGTTCTGATAATCCTGACACAAAGTGGAGATTAGGAATGGTTGTCAAACTTTTTACTTTTACCTGAATTGTATCATATTGTATCATATTACATTTCACAACAAATGAGTGCTGGAAATGACATATTTCATGCAAATATGTTTCATGTAAATAGGTTAGATCATCATGCTGGGACATGTACAGTGGGGCAAAAATGTATTTAGTCAACCACCAATTGTGCAATTTCTCCCACTTTAAAAGATAAGAGAGGCCTGTCATTTTCATCATAGGTACACTTCAACTATGACAGACAAAATGAGAAAAGAAATCCAGAAAATCACATTGTAGGATTTTTAATGAATTTATTTGCAAATTATGGTGGAAAATAAGTATTTGGTCAATAACAAAAGTTTATCTCAATACTTTGTTATATACCCTTTGTTGGCAATGACAGAGGTCAAATGTTTTCTGTAAATCTTCACAAGGTTTTCACACACTGTTGCTGGTATTTTGGCCCATTCCTCCATGCAGATCTCCTCTGGAGCAGTGATGTTTTGGGGCTGTTGCTGGGCAACACGGACTTTCAACTCTCTCCAAAGATTTTCTATGGGGTTGAGATCTGGAGACTGGCTGGGCCACTCCAGGACCTTGAAATGCTTCTTACGAAGCCACTCCTTCGTTTCCCGGGCGGTGTGTTTGGGATCATTGTCATGCTGAAAGACCCAGCCACATTTAATCTTCAATGCCCTTGCTGATGGAAGGAGGTTTTCACTCAAAATCTCAAAATAATGACCCCATTCATTCTTTCCTTTACAGGGATCAGTCGTCCTGGTCCCTTTGCAGAAAAACAGCCCTAAAGACTGATGTTTCCACCCCCATGCTTCACAGTAGGTATAGTGTTCTTTGGATGCAACCTAGCATTCTTTGTCCTCCAAACACGACGAGTTGACTTTTTACCA
Organism: Oncorhynchus gorbuscha; assembly: GCF_021184085.1. Taxonomy (NCBI): domain Eukaryota; kingdom Metazoa; phylum Chordata; class Actinopteri; order Salmoniformes; family Salmonidae; genus Oncorhynchus; species Oncorhynchus gorbuscha. The sequence continues at coordinate 28,168,015 of NC_060188.1, forward strand.
AAAAGTTATATTTTGGTTTCATCTGACATTCTCCCAATCTTCTAATGGATCATCCACTTGCTCTCTAACAAACTTCAGACGGGCCTGGACATGTACTGGCTTAAGCAGGGAGACACGTCTGGCATTGCAGGATTTGAGTCCCTGGCGGCGTAGTGTGTTACTGATGGTAGGCTTTGTTACTTTGGTCCCAGCTCTCTGCAGGTCATTCACTAGCCCCCCCCCCCCCCCCCGTGTGGTTCTGGGATTTTTGCTCACTGTGCTTGTGATCATTTTGACCCCACGGGGTGAGGTCTTGCGTGGAGCCCCAGATTGAGGGAGATTATCAGTGGTCTTGTATGTCTTCCATTTTCTAATAATTGCTCCCACCGTTGATTTCTTCAAACGAAGCTGCTTACCTATTGCAGATTCAGTCTTCCCAGCCTGGTGCAGGTCAACAATTTTGTTTCTGGTGTCCGTTGACAGCTCTTTAGTCTTGGCCATAGTGGAGTTTGGAGTGTGACTGTTTGAGGTTGTGGACAGGTGTCTTTTATACAAGTTCAAACAGGTGCCATTAATACAGGTAACGAGTGGAGGACAGAGGAGCCTCTTAAATAAGAAGTTACAGGTCTGAGAGCGAGAAATCTTGCTTATTTGTAGGTGACCAAATACGTATTTTCCACCATAATTTGCAAATAAATTCATTTAAAAAATCCTACAATGTGATTTTCTGGATTTTTTTTCTCATTTTGTCTGTCATAGTTGAAGTGTACCTATGATGAAAATTACAGGCCTCACTCGTCTTTTTAAGTGGGAGAACTTGCACAATTGGTGGCTGACTCAATACTTTTCTGCCCCACTGTATATGTAGGTTTGTTTAACATCTACTTGCATCCCTAAACCCAACACTAGGTGACACCCGTACTTAGTAATCACCAAGTTCCACCTTACCACTCACAACTGAAACTATTTCATGAAGTTGAATTAAATAGGCACAAATGAAATCATTCATGAAACCAAAGCAGACATTTTGTGAAAAAACAATAGTATAATTTTAGCCTGTTGTGAAGATAAAAAGTAATTGAACAAACAAAGGATTTCAGATGTATTATTTTTTATTGCTGTTGCCTTCCAGAAATGCACTGGATGTTTAGTGAGTCAGATAATCAGTTGTTGTATTTCCCTCAGTACACTCATGTACTGCATCAGCGGCGTGCATAGGAAGAAGCTGAGGATTGGGTGGAGGAGACCACTTTCCCATCCACCACCTCTTCTACCACTGTGATGACCTTCCTGGTGCTGGTAGAGGAGGAGGAGGAGACACTGTGGACCAAACAGAAAACACCAATGAGCACATAATCGACTGTACCCAATACAATATGGCAAGGTCTCACCTTGCAAGGTTTTGACATGATTCTACTGGTAGTGTACAAACTGGTGGGGCCACTGTTTTGCTTCTAAGAAAGTAAGTGAGTCTAGCCTAGAACTTGCTCAAAGTTTAGAATCAAAACACCCATGATAGCCTAAGAATAACATTTGATGGACTAATAGAATAGGCTTGTTTGGTTCACCTTCTGGCCTCTCCGTCCAGC